>NC_074699.1:26904728-27037228 GCF_029448725.1 Salvelinus fontinalis
GCTTTAGTCAATAATCCACCCAGTTTCCTTCCATCAAAATGCATACAAAATGAATCCCAAACATTACTAATAAACTTTTCCAAACAAGTCAAACAACGTTTATAATCAAACCTTAGGTACCCTAATATGTAAATAAACGATAAAATTTAAGACGGAGAATCGTTATTGTCTTTACCGGAGAAAAATACCGAAGAACTCTCTTCCCATCGCTTGGAAACACTACAGCCAAAATGGGAGCCACCTAGAAAAACTACAATTTCTGGCAAATGTTTCCAAAACCTAGCCTGAAACTCTTTCTAAAGACTGTTGACATCTAGTGGAAGCCCTAGGAACTGCAATCTGGGAGGACTTGGCCTTACAATAAAAGTGATAGCCAGTGAAAATAGTTTTTTGGGGGGATGGTTTGTCTTCGGGGTTTCGCCTGCCATATCAGTTCCGTTATAGTCACAGACATAATTGCAGCAGTTTTAGAGTGTCTTCTATCCAAATCTACCAATGATATGCATATCCTAGCTTCTGGGCCTGAGTAACAGGCAGTTTACTTTGAGCACGCTTTTCATCCGGACGTCAAAATACTGCCCCCTACACAAGAGGGGTTAACTTCTTATGGCTGCAAGGCAAATTGTTGAGTAGCCAGTGAAATCATGCCCATTTCAAACGGCCTCCTACTCAAATCTTGCTCGTACAATATGGATATTATTATTCTTTTTGGATAGAAAACACTTTCTAGTTTCTAAAACAGTTGGAATTATTTCTCTGAGTGAAACAGAAGTCCTTCTGCAGCACTTTTCCTGACCAGGAAGTGAAATGTCAGAAATCGATGCTCTTTTCAACTTGATGCCTATACATGGTCTTGACACTTAGGAGTCTACTTACACGCCATACGCCTTCCTATTGGTGTAAAGAGGATGTGAGAGAAGAAATTTTTGTGCTCATCTTGGTCTGTGGTGGAAAAAAAACTATTTCTTTGACGTGACCGTCCACTTCCGGTACTCTGAAGGAAGTGGGATTGACTTCTGTTTTCCTGCCGTAACGAACGACTAACATCTTCGGCTCAAATTTTTTTTGATACATGTGACCATATCATCGTAATGTATGTTTTTTCAATATAGTTTAATCAGATTATTGAATTTTTTTCGGGAGTTTTGCTGTGTTCCGTCCTCTGACTGTGTTTTACGTTGGAGAAATTTGTGCCACTCGGCTAGTGCCAATGCTAATTGAAGAGGGAAATTTGCCATTCTGAATCCAAACAACGACTCATCTGGACAGAGGACACCTTCTTCAACATTCTGATGAAAGATCAGCAAAAGTAAGACCCATTTTATGATGTTATTTCATATATCTGTCGTGCATGTGAACTGGCCGTGGGCGCCCAATTGTTTCTGTCTATTGTAGCTACGCTAATATAGCGATACATTTTGTTTTCGCTGTAAAACATTTAATAAATCGGAAATATTGTTTGGAATCACAAGATGCCTGTCTTTCAATTGCTGCAGACTATGTATTTTTCAGAAATGTTTTATGATGAGTATTTAGCTATTTGACGTTGGTGTCTGTAAATATTATGGCTGCTTTCGGTGCAATTTCTGATTGTAGCTGAAATGTAAACTATGGTTTATACATGAAATATGCAAATTTTTCGAACAAAACATATGCTATACAATAAATATGTTATCAGACTGTCATCTGATGAATTTGTTTCTTGGTTAGTGGCTATTTATATCTTTATTTGGTCGAATTTGTGATAGCACCTGATGGAGTAAGAAACTGATGGAGTTAGAAAAGTTGTGTCTTTTGCTGACGTGGTTAGCTAATAGATTTACATATTTTGTCTTCCCTGTAAAACATTTTAAAAATCGGACATGTTGGCTTGATTCACAAGATGTGCACCTTTCATCTGGTGTCTTGGACTTGTTAATGTGTGGAAGTTAAATATTTAAAAAAAGAAATCTTTTGAATTTAGCGCCCTGCACTTTGAGCTGGATGTTGTCATAAGTGTACCGGTGTCGGGCTGAACCAAACGGACCAATGAACTAATGGAATCTGAGAATGAATGGAAGGAACAGCTCCTTACTCTAAGGAGATGGAGGGTAGGGAGGGGCTGGAGGGTAGGGAGGGTAGGGAGGGGGTGGAGGGTAGGGAGGGGGTGGAGGGTAGGGAGGGGGTGGAGGGTAGGGAGGGGGTGGAGGGTACGGAGGGGCTGGAGGGTAGGATGGTAGGGGGGGTGGAGGGTAGGATGGTAGGGAGGGGGTGGAGGGTAGGATGGTAGGGAGGGGATGGAGGGTAGGATGGTAGGGAATGGGGTGGAGGGTGGTAGGGAGGGGATGGAGGGTAGGGAGGAGATGAGGGGATTGAGTTGATGGAGGAGATGGAGGGTAGGGAGGAGATGGAGGGTAGGGAGGAGATGGAGGAAATGGAGGGTAGGGAGTAGATGGAGGGAATGGAGGGTAGGGAGGGAATGGAGGGTAGGGAGGAGATGGAGGGTAGGGAGGAGATGGAGGAGATGGAGGGAAGGGAGGGGATGGAGGGAAGGGAGGGGATGGAGGGTAGGGAGGGGATGGAGGAGATGGAGGGTAGGGAGGGGATGGAGGAGATGGAGGGTAGGGAGGAGATGGAGGGTAGGGAGGGGAGGGAGGAGATGGAGGAGATGGAGGAGACGGAGGGTAGGGTGGAGATGGAGGGAATGGAGGGGATGGAGGAGATGGAGGGTAGGGAGGAGATGGAGGGTAGGGAGGGGATGGAGGGGAGGGAGGAGATGGAGGGTAGGGAGGGAATGGAGGGTAGGGAGGGAATGGAGGGTAGGGAGGGAATGGAGGGTAGGGAGGAGATGGAGGGTAGGGAGGAGATGGAGGGTAGGGAGAAGGATGGAGGGTAGGGAGAAGGATGGAGGGTAGGGAGGAGATGGAGGAGATGGAGGGGAAAGTAAGAGCGTCATCTCTTACATACCTTAGCCTAAATTCATTATAGTTAAGTGTTTTGGCCTGTACATAATGTTGCTAAATAAAAAACACGTTTAGACCTGTCCTGTATCTAAAGAAGGAACTTCCTTCAGTACAGGTTGATCCATCCCAGAGTTCCTCAGTCTCCTCTCTGACTTGTAGGATTGTGCTAGTGATCCTATGAGACAGTCCCAAAGCCTTCCTCCCCTGGTGTCTGATTTACAGTAGTGTCTGTGGAGATCTTTCCAGAGCAGGGAGGGCAGAGAGGGGCTGACACCCCAGTGCCAGGCCATACACTAGAAAACCATGCATGGACTCTGTCCGCTACAGGGAGGGATGGTCACTGTAGGGATGTTGTCTCAATGCAGTTGAGAGAAGAGGATGTTTTACTATGACCGACCCCTCTCGCAAGGCTTTTGCTTTTGTTTATATCAAATCAAAATCAAATCAAATTTATTTATATAGCCCTTCGTACATCAGCTGATATCTCAAAGTGCTGTACAGAAACCCAGCCTAAAACCCCAAACAGCAAGCAATTCAGGTGTAGAAGCACGGTGGCTAGGAAAAACTCCCTAGAAAGGTCAAAACCTAGGAAGAAACGTAGAGAGGAACCAGGCTATGAGGGGTGGCCAGTCCTCTTCTGGCTGTGCCGGGTGGAGATTATAACAGAACATGGCCAAGATGTTCAAATGTTCATAAACGACCAGCATGGTCAAATAATAATAATCACAGTAGTTGTCGAGGGTGCAGCACCTCAAGAGTAAATGTCAGTTGGCTTTTCATAGCCGATCATTAAGAGTATTTCTACCGCTCCTGCGGTCTCTAGAGAGTTGAAAACAGCAGGTCTGGGACAGGTAGCACGTCCGGTGAACAGGTCAGGGTTCCATAGCCGCAGGCAGAACAGTTGACCAGGTGGACTGGGGACAGTTGGACTGGGGACAGCAAGGAGTCATCATGTCAGGTCGTCCTGAGGCATGGTCCTAGGACTCAGGTCCTCCGAGAGAGAGAAAGAAAGAGAGAATTAGAGAGAGCATACTTAAATTCACACAGGACACCGGATAAGACAGGACAAGTAATCCAGATATAACAAACTGACCCTAGCCCCCCGAAACATAAACTAATGCAGCATAAATACTGGAGGCTGAGACAGGAGGGGTCAGGAGACACTGTGGCCCCATCTGATGATACCCCCGGACAGGGCCAAACAGGAAGGATATAACCCCACCCACTTTGCCAAGGCACAGCCCCCACACCACTAGAGGGATATCTTCAACCACCAACTTACCATCCTAAAACAAGGCCGAGTATAGCCCACAAAGATCTCCGCCACGGCACAACCCAAGGGGGGGCGCCAACCCAGACAGGAAGATCACATCAGTGACTCAACCCACTCAAGTGACACACCCCTCCTAGGGACGGCATGAAAGAGCACCAGTAAGCCAGTGACTCAGCCCCTGTAATAGGGTTAGAGGCAGAGAATCCCAGTGGAGAGAGGGGAACCGGCCAGGCAGAGACAGCAAGGGCGGTTCGTTGCTCCAGAGCCTTTCCGTTCACCTTCACACCCCTGGGCCAGACTACACTCAATCATAGGACCTACTGAAGAGATGAGTCTTCAATAAAGACTTAAAGGTTGAGACAGAGTCTGCGTCTCTCACATGGGTAGGCAGACCATTCCATAAAAATGGAGATCTATAGGAGAAAGCCCTGCCTCCAGCTGTTTGCTTAGAAATTCTAGGGACAATTAGGAGGCCTGCGTCTTGTGACCGTAGCGTACGTGTAGGTATGTACGGCAGGACCAACTCGGAAAGATAGGTAGGAGAAAGCCCATGTAACGCTTTGTAGGTTAACAGTAAAACCTTGAAATCAGCCCTTGCCTTAACAGGAAGCCAGTGTAGGGAGGCTAGCACTGGAGTAATATGATCACATTTTTTGGTTCTAGTCAGGATTTTAGCAGCCGTATTTAGCACTAACTGAAGTTTATTTAGTGCTTTATCCGGGTAGCCGGAAAGTAGAGCATTGCAGTAGTCTAACCTGGAAGCAACAAAAGCATGGATGAATTTTTCTGCATAATATTTGGACAGAAAATGTCTGATTTTTGCAATGTTACGTAGATGGAAAAAAGCTGTCCTTGAAACAGTCTTGATATGTTCGTCAAAAGAGAGATCGAGGTCCTTCACAGTTTTATTTGAGACGACTTTACAACCATCAAGATTAATTGTCAGATTTAACAGAAGATCTCTTTGTTTCTTGGGACCTAGAACAAGCATCTCTGTTTTGTCCGAGTTTAAAAGTAGAACGTTTTCAGCCATCCACTTCCTTATGTCTGAAACACAGGCTTCTAGCGAGGGCAATTTTGGGGCTTCACCATGTTTCATTGAAATGTACAGCTGTGTGTCATCCGCCTAGCAGTGAAAGTTAACATTATGTTTTTGAATGACATCCCCAAGAGGTAAAATATATAGTGAAAACAATAGTGGTCCTAAAACGGAACCTTGAGGAACACCGAAATGTACAGTTGATTCGTCAGAGGACAAACCATTCACAGAGACAAACTGATATCTTTCCGACAGATAAGATCTAAACCAGGCCAGAACTTGTCCGTGTAGACCAATTTGGGTTTCCAATCTCTCCAAAAGAATGTTGTGATCGATGGTGTCAAAGGCAGCACTAAGGTCTAGTAGCACGAGGACAGATGCAGAGCCTCGGTCTGACGCCATTAAAAGGTAATTTACCACCTTCACAAGTGCAGTCTCAGTGCTATGATGGGGTCTGCAACCAGACTGAAGCATTTCGTATATATTGTGTGTGTGTTTATATGTGTGTGTGTGTTTTGAAGACTGTTTTTCTACAGTGTGTCTATATTGAAAGGATGTTTTCGTTGCTTTGAGTGGGTTGGTACAGTAGCATAGCATGTGTTTGTATGTTTGTGTCCTCTGTTCTGTCGTCGTTGCTACATACCTGTAGGCCTGTATGTTATGTGGTGAGTTTGTGTTCGTGCTTTCTGTTGTCGCTGTGTGCCAATGTGGCCAGTGTACGTGTGTGTGCCAGTGCAGTGTGTGTGTGTGTGTGAGGTGCGGTGTAGTACAGTGTGAGGGATCATCCTCGTGCAGGGTAATGAAGACAGCAGGAGTACATGGTGCTCGGGGGAGGTTTCATGCAGACAGAGGAACCACAGTGTGTGTGTTCTGCCCTCCCAGGGTCTTCTCATGTAATATTAACGCTCAGCCTTCTCCCTGTCAGCACCCGCAACGCTGCAGAAGCACTAACCTTCCACAACAGTGCCTCTGCTATGTGTGTGTGTGTGTGTGTGTGTGTGTGTGTGTGTGTGTGTGTGTGTTCGTAATTGTTTCTAGGTGTGTTCTTGAATGTGTGTGTTTATATGGTTGTTATACAGTATAATATAAGGGTGTATGTACGTGATTGTGTGGGACCGTGTGTGTGAGTATAATCCACAACGAAGCAAGCCTGTGTCTGTGTCTGTGTGCATGCATATTTGCCTGCATGTTTCTCTGCCATGCGACCAGCATGCTTGTCTGAGAGGCGGGTTGGGACTGAGCTAATAGTATTATCAGGCTGACTGTAGGAGCCTGCAGGGGGGAGTAGCCTGTGTCTCTAAGACCACCCCAGCACAATGATTGTTAAGGTGTCAGCATGGTTCAGCTCGGCTGGAGTCTAGCTGAACTTGGCTAGCTGAACAGAACGAGTGTGCTCACATACTCCCTTAAAAGACCTTCGGTTAAAAAACAAGAAAAAAACGCAATAGGACTGTTTGTTCATTTTGAGATACCGTAGCCAGTATACACTTCCTGAAAATAGTCAGAATTAATCTAAGATAACTCAAGACCTCTGTCATTCATTTCAACATTTTTGCAGAGGAGATAGATCTTAGTCACACAATCTAACTAAGATGTTTGGTGTAGTATTTCTCCAGTAATTTTGGCATGTAAATTAGTCGTCTTGTTGAATGACAGCAAACACTTCATTGAAGAGTCTACTGTTGACCAATCACCGATGAAGGGGCATAGACTCTGGCTACCGACTTCAGCTTGCCTCGAGAAAAAATGTAACGTGCACAAACAGCCGAAAAAACCCTTGCCCAAGACAAACAAAAACGTCACAAAATGTTGTCATAATATATGGACAAGGGTGAGGGAGGGGTATGGGACCAGAGGACAAGGGTGAGGGAGGGGTATGGGACCAGAGGACAAGGTGAGGGAGGGGTATGGGACCAGAGGACAAGGGTGAGGGAGGGGTATGGGACCAGAGGACAAGGGTGAGGGAGGGGTATGGGACCAGAGGACAAGGGTGAGGGAGGGGTATGGGACCAGAGGACAGGGTGAGGTAGGGGGTATTGGACCAGAGGACAGGGTGAGGGAGGGGTATTGGACCAGAGGACAAGGTGAGGGAGGGGTATTGGACCAGAGGACAAGGTGAGGGAGGGGTATGGGACCAGAGGACAAGGTGAGGGAGGGGTATGGGACCAGAGGACAAGGTGAGGGAGGGGTATGGGACCAGAGGACAAGGTGAGGGAGGGGTATGGGACCAGAGGACAAGGTGAGGGAGGGGTATGGGACCAGAGGACAAGGTGAGGGAGGGGTATGGGACCAGAGGACAAGGTGAGGGAGGGGTATGGGACCAGAGGACAAGGTGAGGGAGGGGTATGGGACCAGAGGACAGGGTGACGGAGGGGTATGGGACCAGAGGACAGGGTGACGGAGGGGTATGGGACCAGAGGACAGGGTGAGGGAGGGGTATGGGACCAGAGGACAGGGTGAGGGAGGGGTATGGGACCAGAGGACAAGGTGAGGGAGGGGTATGGGACCAGAGGACAAGGTGAGGGAGGGGTATGGGACCAGAGGACAAGGTGAGGGAGGGGTATTGGACCAGAGGACAAGGTGAGGGAGGGGTATTGGACCAGAGGACAAGGTGAGGGAGGGGTATTGGACCAGAGGACAAGGTGAGGGAGGGGTATTGGACCAGAGGACAAGGTGAGGGAGGGGTATTGGACCAGAGGACAAGGTGAGGGAGGGGTATGGGACCAGAGAACAAGGTGAGGGAGGGGTATGGGACCAGAGGACAAGGTGAGGGAGGGGTATGGGACCAGAGGACAGGGTGAGGGATGGGTATGGGACCAGAGGACAGGGTGAGGGAGGGTATGGGACCAGAGGACAAGGTGAGGGAGGGGTATGGGACCAGAGGACAGGGTGAGGGAGGGGTATGGGACCAGAGGACAGGGTGAGGGAGGGGTATGGGACCAGAGGACAGGAGGACAGGGTGAGGGAGGGGTATGGGACCAGAGGACAGGGTGAGGGAGGGGTATGGGACCAGAGGACAGGGTGAGGGAGGGGTATGGGACCAGAGGACAGGGTGAGGGAGGGGTATGGGACCAGAGGACAGGGTGAGGGAGGGGTATGGGACCAGAGGACAGGGTGGGGGAGGGGTATGGGACCAGAGGACAGGGTGGGGGAGGGGTATGGGACCAGAGGACAGGGTGGGGGAGGGGTATGGGACCAGAGGACAGGGTGAGGGAGGGGTATTGGACCAGAGGACAGGGTGAGGGAGGGGTATTGGACCAGAGGACAAGGTGAGGGAGGGGTATTGGACCAGAGGACAGGGTGAGGGAGGGGTATTGGACCAGAGGACAAGTTGAGGGAGGGGTATTGGACCAGAGGACAAGTTGAGGGAGGGGTATTGGACCAGAGGACAAGTTGAGGAAGGGGTATTGGACCAGAGGACAGGGTGGGGGAGGGGTATTGGACCAGAGGACAGGGTGGGGGAGGGGTATTGGACCAGAGGACAAGGGTGATGGAGGGGTATTGGACCAGAGGACAAGGGTGATGGAGGGGTATTGGACCAGAGGACAGGGTGGGGGAGGGGTATTGGACCAGAGGACAGGGTGGGGGAGGGGTATGGGACCAGAGGACAAGGTGAGGGAGGGGTATGGGACCAGAGGACAAGGTGAGGGAGGGGTATGGGACCAGAGGACAGGGTGAGGGAGGGGTATTGGACCAGAGGACAGGGTGGGGGAGGGGTATGGGACCAGAGGACAAGGTGAGGGAGGGGTATTGGACCAGAGGACAGGGTGAGGGAGGCGTATGGGACCAGAGGACAGGGTGAGGGAGGGGTATGTGACCAGAGGACAAGGTGAGGGAGGGGTATGGGACCAGAGGACAAGGTGAGGGAGGGGTATGGGACCAGAGGACAAGGTGAGGGAGGGGTATGGGACCAGAGGACAAGGTGAGGGAGGGGTATGGGACCAGAGGACAAGGTGAGGGAGGGGTATGGGACCAGAGGACAAGGTGAGGGAGGGGTATGGGACCAGAGGACAGGGTGAGGGGGGCGTATGGGACCAGAGGACAGGGTGAGGGGGGCGTATGGGACCAGAGGACAGGGTGAGGGAGGCGTATGGGACCAGAGGACAGGGTGAGGGAGGGGTATGTGACCAGAGGACAGGGTGAGGGAGGGGACAGACTGAGACCCCCCCAACCCAGTCAGTCTCCATTTGCAGTGTAACACAAAGGTCAGTAAAAGGGGGGGTGCAGGGAGGGGATGGAGGGTAGGGAGGGGATGGAGGGTAGGGAGGGGATGGAGGGTAGGGAGGGGATGGAGGGTAGGGAGGGGATGGAGGGTAGGGAGGGGATGGAGGGATGGGATGGAGGGTTGGGGGGTGGAGGGTAGGGAGGGGATGGAGGATAGGGAGGGGATGGAGGGTAGGGGGATGGAGGGTAGGGAGGGGATGGAGGGTAGGGAGGGGATGGAGGGTAGGGAGGGGATGGAGGGTAGGGAGGGGATGGAGGGTAGGGAGGGGATGGGGGGTAGGGAGGGGATGGGGGGTAGGGAGGGGATGGAGGGTAGGGAGGGGGTGGAGGGTAGGGAGGGGGTGGAGGGTAGGGAGGGGATGGAGGATAGGGAGGGGATGGAGGGTAGGGGGATGGAGGGTAGGGAGGGGATGGAGGGTAGGGAGGGGATGGAGGGTAGGGGGATGGAGGGTAGGGAGGGGATGGAGGGTAGGGAGGGGATGGAGGGGATGGAGGGTAGAATGGTAGGGAGGGGATGGAGGGTAGGTTAGGGGATAGAGGGTAGGGAGGGGATGGAGGGTAGGGAGGGGATGGAGGGAGGGAGGGGATGGAGGGTAGAATGGTAGGGAGGGGATGGAGGGTAGGGAGGGTAGGTTAGGGGATAGAGGGTAGGGAGGGAGGGAGGGGAGGGAGGGAGGGAGGGGGGGATGGAGGGTAGGGGGGATGGAGGGTAGGGGGGGTGGAGGGTAGGGAAGGGATGGAGGGTAGGGGGGGGTGGAGGTGAGGGAGGGTAGAGAGGAGATGGAGGGTAGAGAGGAGATGGAGGGTAGAGAGGAGATGGAGGGTAGAGAGGAGATGGAGGGTAGAGAGGAGATGGAGGGTAGAGAGGAGATGGAGGGTAGAGAGGGGTGGAGGGTAGGGGGGGGTGGAGGTGAGGGAGGGTAGAGAGGAGATGGAGGGTAGAGAGGAGATGGAGGGTAGAGAGGAGATGGAGGGTAGAGAGGAGATGGAGGGTAGAGAGGAGATGGAGGGTAGTGGGGATGGAGGGTAGGGGGGATGGAGGGGAAAGCCTCAAATCAAATGTCCTGAGGGGGTTACAGCTAAAAGTCAGGGTTGGCTGATCACAAACTTCTTTCTGAAATTGCACAGTGTTTTTATATCTACCTACCTGGTGAAAAACAAGCTCATCAGGAGATGAAAACATTATTGTAAAGCACCTGCCTCTTTATTCCTATTCTCCTCTCCTCCTCCCTCTCTCACTAAATATTCCTCCCCAGACATGGTATCTTCCTAACATGCTGCGGGCTGTTAGCAGAAAGCTTCCTGTTTGTGTGTGTGTGTGTGTGTGTGTGTGTGTGTGTGTGTGTGTGCGCGCAGAGCAGCAGGCGTGATCTGAATGTGCTGATAGTACACTGTTGTCTACTGTGAAACATCTAACAAAATGGTGCAAGCGAGATCAATTACAATATAAAATGGGGGTTTAGGGTAGGCCTATAGACGACAGTAGAGTCAGTGTAGAGAGGGTTGGGTTCATATCTCCTGGCCTGCCTGCCACGCAGTATAGTCTTCCTATCTAATCCTCTTCACTCACACTCTGATTAGAAAATCCCAAAGCTGTTTTCTTAATTAAGTGTTTTTTGTAATCCTGTGTGCGTGTGCGTGTGCGTGTGTGTGTGTGTGTGTGTGGGGGCATGCAAATGTTGTGTGTGTTTGCGGGTATGTGAGCATATGCCGGCATATGGGTGTGTGAATGCTTTTGCTTCTGTGTGTGCATACGTGCGTGTGTGTGTGTGTGTATTTTGTCAATATGTTAGTGTGTGTGTGAGCTCATAAATCGACTACATGCAGAAAGAAGCATAAATCCCTTGTGCAGATCTCTGCACTCAGCTGATATTTTCCATCACCAAGCTCTCTCTCTGTGTGTGTGTGTGTGTGTGTGTGTGTGTGTGTGTGTGTGTGTGTGTGTGTGTGTGTGTGTGTGTGTGTGTGTGTGTGTGTTGGAGAGGGGGAAGATTACACGGCCATTCATAAGGAGGGGATTTTCTCACGGATCCCAGGCAGCACAGAGCCAGCAGCACCACTGTCACTGTAATCCCCTCAGGATAGGTTCCACTGTGTTACACACACACACACACACACACACACACAACACACATTCTACACACTCCATCCGCTGCCGGAGGTTCATTCATCTCAGTCCATCTACAAACACGTAGCCTTTTAGCTATACAGTTGTAATGTTATACCCTGAAAGGGGGAATTTGAGAACTGATTCACACTGACACGTAGCATCAGTGACTGTTCAGTCAGTTCTAATGACGAATGACATAAAATCATCAAATCGTTACCTACATCTTTTTTTCTCAAATGACATAGCGTTGACATTTGTATTCCTAGGCATTATCAATTAGTGATGCACCGACATACATTTTTTGTCCAATACCGATATTATCCTTGCCAAAAAAACGATACCGATATTTACAATTTTAGCGGCCTTTTAAGCATTCTAGTACAGTTAAATAGTTAACACACACGCATGGACACAGCGGTCTAAGGCACTGCATCTCAGTGCAAGAGGCATAACAGTCCCTGGTTCGAATCCAGGCTGTATCACATCCGGCCGTGATTGGGAGTCCCATAGGGCGGCACACAATTGGCCCAGCGTCTCCCGGGCCGTCATTGTAAGTAAGAATTTGTTCTTAACTGACCAAAAGGTTATTTTGTTTGCATTTATGTATGTCCCCATTACCAGTAAAACATAATCAAAACCTATTTCTTCCACTTACTTGCTGTGCTGTTTCGTTGTTCAGTCGTTTCATTCTCAACCAGGATTTCTATGGAACTCTGTTTGGGTCTTTGCGTATCAAAAAAAAATAACACTATTTGACGTGTCAAATAAGCTTATTGACCAATCAGGACCTGAATATGACTGCATGTCACATAATTTAACGCGTTCATTTATTTTTTACGTAGTTATAACACATTGATTACACTATCACTCGTATTTCATATGTCACATTGATTCATCAATACGTATGCTATGATGCTGGTAAAGTTGTCTCGCGCACCTACAGTGCTGGTAATAAAACAAAGCTAGCTAGCTCATGGATGCAAACAATGTTCTTCCCCAAAAACATAGCAAAACGACATAATCTGTTTCAGTAGCTATAGTTAGCTAGCTAACTATACAGCTAGTTGTCATCTAAAATCACCCACATTTTTAAGACAGTTCTTATTTGATTAATGGTGGTCGGGCCAATCTATGTGAAGCTAGCCACAATAAGGATTAGCCACAATAGTGGACTTTGCGGTTAGCCTTCTAAATAAAAGTATGGCATAATTCTACTATTTGTATTCATTTGCATCACTGTCAATGACATACCTTTATTTTGAAGGCAAACCACAAATTCCACTATTGTGCCTAATCCTTATTGTGGCTAGCTTCACAACACATAACCTGGTCCAGTCGAGCCTCACTAGACAGATGAAGCTAGCTGGCTGCTTATAACGTTAGCTTTGAGCAACATGGTTAAGTAGCTGGCTAGCTATTTTTTTTTCAAGACCTGAAGTTCAATTTCAATAGGCAAATAACGAGTGTGTCACGTTCTTTCAAAATCGAACCCAGAAGCAGACCAGGACAAGGAGAGTAGGAAAAAGGTGAGTATTTAATTACAAGTGAATATGAAGGGGTAGAAATATCCAGGTAGCGTAACGGGCAGCGGTGGTGATTAGATGGGAGTGAATAGGTGGGTCCAAGGGAGTAGCGGAAGCCTCCGACGACCAGGCAAGAATGGGGTAAGTGATCCGGGTGAATAACTGAAGACAGAACAAACGGGGGTAAGTTTCAGGCAAGCAAGACGTACAAAAACAACAAAAACAATTTCTATCAAGCTGGAGGCTGATACGCTGGCACAACCTACTGTTTAAGGCTAACGATCCGGCAGGGAATGGATGTCAGATCCGGGCTTATGAAGAGGAGAGATGATGATCAGGACCAGGTGCACAGATAGCTGATGGGATACAGGTGCGGGTAATCTGAGATCTCCCAACTAGCTAAAACGCCTGGCAACCAGACAGGGTGCGTTCCAGGACACCGAAAAAACACTCCAGAACAGAACACAGGCAAAAACCATACTCAGGAAACGGGATTTGTGACAGTACCCCCCACTACCCGGAGCGCCAGGGTGGAGGCGGTAGAAGTCACGAAGCAGGTCAGCGTCAAGGATCTGACGCCGAGGAATCCAACTCCTCTCCTCTGGACCATATCCTTCCCAATCCACTAGATACTGGAACCCTCGACCCCGCCGTCTTGAGTCCATGATGCGGCGCACCGTGTAGACAGGACCACCTCTGATCATCCGAGGAGGGGGAGGACGAGGAGGAGGGGGCAACAGAGGACTGAGGTGAACCGGCTTGAGGCAGGAGACATGAAAGGTGGGATGTACTCTAAGTGTTGCAGGCAACTTGAGTCGGACCACCACCGGATTAATGATTCTCTCCACTACAAACGGACCAATGAACTTCGGTGACAGTTTCCTCGACTCAGTCCGTAGAGGAAGATCCCGTGTAGCTAACCAAACCTTATCTCCGACCGTATAAGCGGGGGCAGGAATACGGCGACGATTCGCCTGGATCTGATACCGGTCAGAAACTCTAAGGAGAGCCTTCCTGGCCCGATGCCAGGTCCGGTGGCAACAACGAATGTGGGTCTGAACGGAGGGAACCGAGAGATCCCTCTCCTGAGAAGGAAACAAGGGAGGTTGGTAACCTTACAGGCACTGGAAGGGAGACATCCCAGTAGCAGATGAAGGGAGAGTATTATGGGCCTACTCGACCCAGGGTAATTGAGAGGACCAAGAGGTCGGATCAGAGGAAACAAGACAGCGCAGCGTGGACTCCATCTTCTGGTTGGCTCTCTCCGCCTGACCATTAGATTGGGGGTGAAATCCAGAAGTGAGACTGACTGTAGCTCCAATGGCCAAACAGAAGGATCTCCAGACAGCAGAGGTAAACTGAGGACCACGGTCAGAAACAATGTCACAGGGCAACCCGTGGACCCTGAAAACCTCCCTAACCAGGATCTCGGACGTTTCAGTGGCGGAAGGCAGCTTGGAGAGGGGGACAAAGTGAGCAAACTTGCTGAATCTGTCCACAATGGTCAGAATAACCGTGTTGCCAACAGAAGAGGGCAACCCCGTGACAAAGTCCAGGGCCAGATGCGTCCAAGGTCGCCGGGGAATAGGTACGGGGTGAAGAAGCCCAGAGCTGGGCCGATTGGAACTCTTATTCTGCGCACAAACAGGACAAGCGGCAACAAACCTCCAGGTATCTTCTCCCATGGCAGGCCACCAAAATCGTCTGCGCAGTAGCGCCATAGTCCGAGCAACGCCAGGGTGACAAGCTATCTTGCTGGCGTGGGGCCACTGAAGGACAGCAGAGCGGACCGACTCAGGCACGAACAACCGACCGGGTGGACCGTTACCGGGCCCGGGCTGCGTCCGAAGGGCCGCCATCACACTCCTCAATCCTCCATGTAACGGCTCCCACGACAACATTCTGGGGAATAATCGTCTCAGTCTTGGCCCCACTCTCCTCCGTCTTGGAGAACATCCGGGACAGGGCGTCCGCCTTCCCGTTCTTCGACCCAGGTCGGAACGTCAGGGAAAAATTGAAGCGTCCAAAAAACAAAGCCCACCTGGCCTGACGGGAGTTGAGACGTTTAGCCGATTGCACGTAAGCCAGATTCTTGTGGTCAGTCCAGACCACAAACGGTTGCTCCGCTCCCTCCAACCAGTGACGCCACTCCTCCAAGGCAAGCTTCACAGCGAGAAGCTCCCGGTTACCCACATCGTAGTTTCTTTCAGCTGGAGAAAGACGACAAGAGTAGAAGGCGCAGGGATGGAGTTTACCGTCAGTGGAGCTACGCTGGGACAGGATGGCGCCCACCCCCACATAAGAGTAGAAGGCGCAGGGATGGAGTTTACCGTCAGTGGAGCTACGCTGGGACAGGATGGCGCCCACCCCCACATCAGACGCGTCCACCTCAACAACAAACTGATGGGAAGTGTCAGGTTGAGAGAGGATCGGGGCGTTGGTGAATCGGCTCTTCAAGTCCAGAAATGCTCGGTCTGCCTCAGGAGTCCAACAGAAATCTCTGGTGCAA
Source organism: Salvelinus fontinalis (assembly GCF_029448725.1). Classification (NCBI taxonomy): domain Eukaryota; kingdom Metazoa; phylum Chordata; class Actinopteri; order Salmoniformes; family Salmonidae; genus Salvelinus; species Salvelinus fontinalis. Next base: position 26,920,349 of record NC_074699.1, read on the forward strand.
GACGTCAGGGCAGTTAAAGGGACGGCCACCCGGCTGTAATCACGGATAAACCTCCGATAGAAGTTTGCAAACCCCAGGAATCTCTGGAGCTGCAATCTCGTACCGGGCTGGGCCCAATCCCAAACCGCCCGAACCTTCTCTTGGTCCATGATCTCTCCCCTGGAGATGATGTACCCGAGGAAGGACGTCGTGTGGGCGTGAAAATCACACTTCTCAGCCTTCACGAACAGACGGTTCTCCAATAACCGCTGTAAGACCTGCTTGACATGCTGGACGTGGCTAGAAAGCCCCCTCGAGAAGATGAGGATATCATCCAGGTAAACGAACACAAAAATACCAATCATATCTCTCAGAACATCATTCACCATACTTTGGAACACAGCAGGCGCGTTGGTCAGTCCAAACGGCATCACCTGGTACTCAATGTCCCATAGGAGTATTGAACCCAGTCAACCACTCGTCCCCCTCCTTGATCCAAACCAATTGATAAGCATTACGTAGGTCAAGCTTCGTAAAAACCGTAGCACCCTGTAAAGAGTCGAAAGCAGAGCTCATCAAGGGCAGGGGATACTTGTTCTTAACCGTAATATTATTCAACCCCCGATAATCAATACATGGTCGAAGAGAGCCATCCTTCTTACTCACAAAAAATAATTCTTCTCCCAGAGGTGATGACGAGGGGCGAATGAGACCTGCAGCTAGAGACTCCTTGATGTAGGTCTCCAAGGCTTCATGTTCAGGTCGAGAGATACTGTATAACCGTCCCTTGGGAAAGGCAGCTCCAGGGAACAGATTAATCGCACAGTCATAAGGTCGGTGGGGAGGAAGGGACAGAGCCTTCTGCTTACTGAATACTTCACCCAACTCGTGATATGTTTCTGGAACCAGGGACAAATCAGGAGGAGCAGAGTCACTGACCTGACTGGGAACAGCAGGAGAACAGGCAGTCCTAAGGCAGTTAGCATGACACTCAATGCTCCAACTAGTTACCTTACCCGTCACCCAATCAAACGAGGGATTGTGTTCCTTCAGCCAGGGGTAACCAAGAACCAGAGGAACATGGGGCGAGGACAGAATGAGGAAGGAGATAAACTCTGAATGATTCCCCGACAACAACATCTTTGTCACGTTCCTGACCTATTTATGTTAGTTGTTTTGTGTGTTAGTTGGTCAGGACGTGAGGTTGGGTGGGCATTCTATGTTTTCTGTTTCTGTGTTGGTTTTGGGTTACCTGGTATGGCTCTTAATTAGAGGCAGGTGTTTGGCGTTCCTCTAATTAAGAGTCATATTTAGGTAGGCGTTGTCACAGTGTTCGTTGTGGGTGATTGTCTCCTGTGATGTCTTCGTTGTGTTCGATGTTATTCACCCTCGGGACTGTTTGGCTGTTCGTACGTTTCGATGTAACGTTCCTGTTCGTGAGTTTACGTTTGTCGATGTAAGTTTATGTTCAGGTTCCGTTCGTTACGTTTTGTTATTTTGTAAGTTTTGAAAGCGTTTTGTTTTGTTTAGTGGCCGTCGTATTTGTAATAAAGATGGCTTATTTCCCTGACTCCGCATTTTGGTCTGAAGATCCTTCTCTCCTCACCTCATCCGAGGATGAGGAGAGAGACAGCCGTAACAGAATCACCCACCACGCTAAGACCAAGCGGCCAGGGAAAAATAAACGGAGTAAGGGACAGAAGAAGGAGCAATGGACATGGGAGGATTTATTGGATGGAAAAGGTGTCTACACATGGGAGGAGATCCTAGCTGGTAGAGATCGCCTCCCATGGGAACAGCTGGAGGCACTGAGGAGAGCGGAGGCTACCGGAGAGAGGAACCGGAGCTATGAGGGAACGCGTCTGGCACGGAAGCCCGAAAAGCCCGTAAGTAATTCCCAAAAATTTCTTGGGGGGGGGCTAGGAGGTAGTGGGCCAAGGGCAGGTAGGAGACCTGCGCCCACTTCCCAGGCTTACCGTGGAGAGCGGGAGTACGGGCAGGCGCCGTGTTACGCAGTAGAGCGCACGGTGTCTCCTGTACGAGTGCATAGCCCAGTGCGGGTTATTCCACCTCCCCGCACTGGTAGGGCTAGATTGAGTATTGAGCCAGGTGTCATGAGGCCGGCTCAACGCGTCTGGTCTCCAGTGCGTCTCCTCGGGCCGGCATACATGGCACCTGCCTTACGCATGGTTTCCCCGGTTCGCCTACATAGCCCGGTGCGGGTTATTCCACCTCCCCGCACTGGTCGGGCAACCGGGAGTATTCAACCAGGTAAGGTTGGGCAAGCTCAATGCTCAAGAGAGCCAGTACGCCTCCACGGTCCGGTATTTCCGGCACCACCTCCCCGCCCCAGCCTAGTACCTACAGTGTATACACTACGCACTAGGCTACCAGTGCGTATCCTGAGCCCTGTTCCTCCTCCACGCACTCTACCTGTAGTGCGTGTATCTAGCCCGGTGCCTCCAGTTCCGGGCCCACGCACTAAGCTACCAGTGCGTCTCCAGAGCCCTGTACAAACTGTATCTTCTCCCCCTACTAATCCTGATGTGCTTGTCCTCAGCCCGGCGTCACCAGTGCCGGTACCACGCATCAGGGATAGAGTAGGCTTTGAGAATACAGTGTGCCCTGTCCCTGCTCCCCGCACTAGTAGGAAGGTGCTTATCATTAGCACGGTGCCTCCAGTTCCGGCACCACGCACCAGGTCTACAGTGCGCCGTATCCGGCCAGAGCCATCCGTCTCACCAGCGCCATCTGAGCCATCCGTCTCCCCAGCGCCATCTGAGCCATCCGTCTCCCCAGCGCCATCTGAGCCATCCGTCTCCCCAGCGCCATCTGAGTCATCCGTCTGCCAGGAGCCTGCAAAGCCGCCCGTCTGCCATGAGCCTGCAAAGCCGCCCGTCTGCCATGAGCCTACAGAGCCATCCGCCAGACAGGAGCCGCTAGAGCCGTCAGCCAGACAGGAGCCGCTAGAGCCGTCAGCCAGACAGGAGCCGCTAGAGCCGTCAGCCAGACAGGAGCCGCTAGAGCCGCCCGCCAGACAGGATCCGCCAGAGCCGCCAACCAGACAGGATCTGCCAGAGCCGCCAACCAGACAGGATCTGCCAGAGCCGCCAACCAGACAGGATCTGCCAGAGCCGCCAACCAGACAGGATCTGCCAGAGCCGCCAGCGAGCCATGAGCAGCCAGAGCCGTCAGAGAGCCATGAGCAGCCAGAGCCGTCAGAGCGCCATGAGCAGCCAGAGCCGTCAGAGCGCCATGAGCAGCCAGAGCCGTCAGAGCGCCATGAGCAGCCAGAGCCGTCAGAGCGCCATGAGCAGCCAGAGCCGTCAGAGCGCCATGAGCAGCCAGAGCCGTCAGAGCGCCATGAGCGTCGAGAGCCGTCAGCCTGCCATGAGCGTCGAGAGCCGTCAGCCTGCCATGAGCGTCGAGATTCGTCAGTCAGCCATGAGCTGACCTTCAGCCTGAAAAGGCTAGATACCCAGAACTGCCCATCAGTCCAGAGCTGTCTCTCTGTCCGGAGCTGCCTTTCAGTCCGGAGTTGCCCCTCTATCCTGATCTCCCTTTCTATCTTTATCTACCTCTATATTCTTATCTATCCCTCTGTCTTGATTTATCTTTCTGTCCCGGTGTTGTCCTTATTGGGTATATTATTGAGTCGATTTTGTGGGGGAAAAAAGAGGGTGGACATTCTTGGAGGGAGGAAGCTAGGATGGATTATGGTGGGGTGGGAACCGCGCCCGGAGCCTGAGCCACCACCGTGGTTAGATGCCCACCCAGACCCTCCCCTAGACTTTGTGCTGGTGCGTCCGGAGTTCGCACCTTGTGGGGGGGGTACTGTCACGTTCCTGACCTATTTATGTTAGTAGTTGTGTGTGTTAGTTGGTCAGGACGTGAGGTTGGGTGGGCATTCTATGTTTTCTGTTTCTGTGTTGGTTTTGGGTTACCTGGTATGGCTCTTAATTAGAGGCAGGTGTTTGGCGTTCCTCTAATTAAGAGTCATATTTAGGTAGGCGTTGTCACAGTGTTCGTTGTGGGTGATTGTCTCCTGTGATGTCTTCGTTGTGTTCGATGTTATTCACCCTCGGGACTGTTTGGCTGTTCGTACGTTTCGATGTAACGTTCCTGTTCGTGAGTTTACGTTTGTCGATGTAAGTTTATGTTCAGGTTCCGTTCGTTACGTTTTGTTATTTTGTAAGTTTTGAAAGTGTTTTGTTTTGTTTAGTGGCCGTCGTATTTGTAATAAAGATGGCTTATTTCCCTGACTCCGCATTTTGGTCTGAAGATCCTTCTCTCCTCACCTCATCTGAGGATGAGGAGAGAGACAGCCGTAACAATCTTAACCGGTTCAGTCCTCATCGTAATCCGTGCCAGACTACTGCCGTTCAGAGTGGTTGCTTCAATGGCTTCCGGCAATTGCTCCTTGGAAAGCCCCAGCTGTTCCACCAAGTCGGCATCAATAAAGCTGCCATCGGCACCTGAATCGATAAAAGCGTTCATCTCTAAGCTCTGATCCTTATTCATAAGGGTCGCAGGAAAACGGGGTCTGACAGGGTTCTTGAGAGGTTGAAACTGGCTCGCAAAAATTCCTCCCAAAACTAGCGAGCCGGGCAGTTTAACGGGCGCTGTGGACAGGCGGAGATGTAATGTCCCGAGCTACCACAGTAGAGGCAGCTGTTGGTCTCACGTCTACGTTGGCGCTCCTCCTTAGTTAGCCCGTATCGCCCCACTTGCATTGGTTCACGATCTGGTGGCAAGACCCCTCCACTAATCCCGTGTGGGGAAGCATGATCAACACGTTCTGGTCCATTTCCTGAACCAAATGGTAACCGAGTTGCTGATTAATTGGACAGCCCCCACTGCTTCTCCCTCCTCTCTCGGACTCTATTATCTACCCGAATAGCTAAAGTGACCAAGCTGTCTAGGTCACTAGGCTCTGGATAGGATATCAGCTCGTCCTTGAGTTGCTCCGACAACCCCTGGTAAAAAGCCGCTTGTAGTGAACCCTCATTCCAACCACTCTCCACAGCCAATGTCCTGAATTCGATCATAAAGTCTACCACACTGCGAGCTCCTTGGCGAAGAGTGAACAAACGTTTAGCTGCGTCCTTACCTCGGACAGGATGGTCAAAAAGCTTTCTCATCTCCGCCGTGAACTCCTGGTATGAAGCCATGCAGGTGTCCGGTCGTTCCCAAACGGCTGAAGCCCATTCCAGAGCTCTACCACGCAGCAGTTCAATCACGAAGCTATCCTAGCCTTATCTGTGGCGTACGAGTAGGGTTGTAGATCAAAAACTAAGCCACACTGCATAAGAAATGAACGGCATCCTCCGAAATTCCCCTCGTACTTATCAGGCGTCGGAACCTTGGGCTCACGGAAGGAAACCTCTCCAGAATCGGCAGGTGAGATGGTTGAAACAGGTGGTGGATGTCCCGCCGGCAACCTGAGCTGATCCTGGATCTTCGTCAAGCTAGCAGATAAGTTCCGGACTGAACCCGCTATCTCCTGTAGCGCCGTGTTGTGTTGTTCCAATATCTTCCCCTGTTGGGTAACGGCATGGCAAACGGGGTCCAGGTCCGCTGGGTTCATCTGGTGGCCGGATCGTTCTGTCACGTTCTTTCAAAATCGAACCCAGAAGCAGACCAGGACAAGGAGAGTAGGAAAAAGGTGAGTATTTAATTACAAGTGGATATGAAGGGGTAGAAATATCCAGGTAGCGTAACGGGCAGCGGTGGTGAGTAGATGGGATACAGGTGCGGGTAATCTGAGATCTCCCAACTAGCTAAAACGCCCGGCAACCAGACAGGGTGCGTTCCAGGACACCGGAAAAACACTCCAGAACAGAACACAGGCAAAAACCAGACTCAGGAAACGGGATTCGTGACAGAGTGGCAACCTTGCTAATACTTACTCACAAGGATTCCTAAATTATTGCTAAGAATAATGAAAATGACTGCAGTTTCTACTGGTCATTGTTTTCAGGCTAGTTGTATTGGTGCTAGCTAGGTACCAAGCTAAAGCTAGTTACCCCAGAAGTTGCAGTCAAATAAATTATGCTTTATTACCAATGCGGTAACTGTAAACACATCGTTCGTGTCCGGTGTTTGCTTGTTTGCAGATCTTTTGTACAGCTTTGACAGTGTTACTGTATCATTTTAAACACGCAAAGACCAAAATTGCGTTCCATGGTATGTATGTCGTGAAGCTAATAGCAGTGACACTATTACTGTGTAACTCTGGTAGGGCAACATCTGAAAAATAGCTCACTTGGTAGTGTGTACCGGTGCTCGACCAGTCGGCCAAAGTCAACATCACCCACAACAGAGAACGGTTGATTGTCAAGGCAAATGAATTCCATTACCTTGGCTTTAGTGGATTTCGCCTTTTGAGTTGTCTCGCTGAAACGATCTTACTCTTTCAAATGACTGCTCGACTTGTTGACTGCTCGATCCACAAAGCAGACATTGTGGGCTAGTTTAGGAATGCTGTGTTGCACGTGTAGCTCAAAATTTTATGTGCGTTATTACGTCATGTACCTACGTTTTATAGGTATGCACGATAGCTTTGACATCGGTTTTTAACATTGGCGTTAAACTAGACATCGGCCGATACAGATGTTGACATTTTTAGCTAATCTCGACCGATTCTGATATGTTCACCGATATATCGTGCATCCCTATTACTAATCAAGTGCCACACAAACCGACATCAATGGAGCACACAGATTATCGTATTATCACGTTCAGATGAATTATTAGAATATTACTTACGATTCTGTAATAATATCAGTGATGTAGTGGTAAAAAAGGTGGGTAATGGGTAAACTATAAACTCCCGTGGGAAATGGAGATAAGACGAACAACCACTGATATGAGCTGTATTGTTTCCGTTATGATAGCATTTTAATGTAGGCCTGTAGGGAAGATAGACCATGTGGAGGTGTTCATATTGAAACATGTCTTGTTTTTTTTCAGTTCCTAACTTGTTTGATAAGATTAGTAAAAGGGATGTATGTTTCCCTTTCAGGATGATTCGATACGTATCTAGATACATGGGCTCGGATACAATACAGGAACGATCCGTTTCAGTTTAAAATGATTCAGTGGGATATGGTTTGATAGAGCTGGGCCTCTCTGAGCTGTGTGTGTGTGTGTGTGTGTGTGTGTGTGTGTGTGTGTGTGTGTGTGTGTGTGTGTGTGTGTGTGTGTGTGTGTGTGTGTGTGTGTGTGTGTGTGTGTGTGTGTGTGTGTGTGTGTGTGTGTGTGTGTGTGTGTGTGTGAGAGATATGTGTGTGTGTGTGTGTGAGAGATATGTGTGTGTGTGTGTGTGTGTGAGAGATATGTGTGTGTGTGTGTGTGTGTGTGAGAGATATGTGTGTGTGTGTGTGTGAGAGATATGTGTGTGTGTGTGTGTGAGAGATATGTGTGTGTGTGTGTGTGAGAGATATGTGTGTGTGTGTGTGTGAGAGATATGTGTGTGTGTGTGTGTGAGAGATATGTGTGTGTGTGTGAGATATGTGTGTGTGTGTGTGTGAGATATGTGTGTGTGTGTGTGAGAGATATGTGTGTGTGTGTGTGAGAGATATGTGTGAGAGATGTGTGTGTGTGTGAGTGAGAGATGTGTGTGTGAGTGAGAGATGTGTGTGTGTGTGAGTGAGAGATGTGTGTGTGTGTGAGTGAGAGATGTGTGTGTGTGTGAGAGATGTGTGTGTGAGATGTGTGTCTATGGTGTATACCAGGGGTACTCAAATCTTACCCAATGAAGTCCGGAGCCTGATGCTTTTCTGTTCTACCTGATCACTCCCTGTTTAGAAGGGAACAATGAAAAAATGCAGTGGAACTGGCTTTGAGGTCCAGAGTTGAGTTTGAGGGGTGTGTATGTAGGGACCTGATCTGAGCCATAATGGAGACTAGGCATCTACCTGTCACGCCCTGACCTCAGAGAGCCTTTTTATTTCTCGATTTTGTTAAGTCAGGATGTGATTTGGGTGGGCATTCTATGTTCTATATTTCTTTGTTTTTGGCCGAGTGTGGTTCCCAATCAGAGGCAGCTGTCTATCGTTGTCTCTGATTGGGAATCATACTTAGGCAGGCTGTTTTGCCACCTTAGTTGTGGGATGTTGTCTTCTTTTAATGCATGTATAGCCTTACAGAGCTTCACGTTCGTTTTTGTTTATTGTTTTGTTGGTGACATTTAAAAAATAAAGAAAAATGTACGCTCACCACACTGCACCTTGGTCCGGTCATTTTCAAGATGACGCTCGTGACACAACCACCCCACTATCAGATTAGGAGAGAAATATAGCCTATGTTTTTGTCCACCTTTTGATTCTGAAATCACTATCACCCACTAATTAATTCGTAATTTATGCAGATGAAATGTTTGAGCCTGTAATCTAGCAATATTTATCGTTTACAAATTAGCAATGACATAGCCAATGAATATATAGGATAACTTTGGATTTCACCCCCATCTCAAAATCGAATGTTTTTTACCATTTTGAAGTTTTTAGTTTGCTTTTTTTCTCCTCCTACTTTGGCATGCAGTGCGCCTCGCAAAAGTGATTCCTCGTTATGAAATTATCAACTTTATTCGGTATATAAAAAATACCATATACTGTACAGTGATTGTTTAAAGCAAAACTACCAAAACTATTGCTGATGGTGAACCTGAACAATCAAGATAAAATAGATTGTAAGCCGGTATAGCCAGATGAGTGTTGTTTGCAGTAGCTTTCTTTTATTCCAGTAAAACAAAATTTTCAACAGTGCATAGATAGCAATTGACATCGGTTGCCACTCAACTAATAAAGCCTAATATCATGCAAGCCATTTTAGCATTTGAATGCTGAAGGTGCCGGGCAGATGTGCAAGAACAGGAACATGCCGCCTAACTCGCGTTTGTCAGCGTGCAGGCTGGACACAGTGCGCAGTTTGACTAGGCTACTGATTTTTCCCTAGGGTTGTTTGGCATGAAAAATGACTTGTAGTTCAATAACTGTCAACACAGTTACATGCTTAGTTCCACACTGAAGGAGAGGACGCATCAGTTGTAACAAAATATTAGGTGTTTTCGAAAGGTAGAAAGAAAGTAGTATGAGCAAAAAATGTAAGTGAATCGATGAATCGTAATGTTTCAGTCGATTTTCTGACCCACGCTGTCGTATCATAAACATTTGAATCAAGGACCGATGTGTATCGATGAATCGTTACACCCCTAATTAATTTAGACTTTCTTAAGGTACCCTACTTGGGGCCCCGACCCCAAGTTTGGGAACCACCATACTAATCTCTCGCTATACTTGCTTCCTCTCTCTCTCTGTCTCCTCTGCTTCCTCCTGCATGCATTTCAGGCTGCCTTAGCCTCACCACTGAGTACCACATCACTGTCTGTCTAAGTAGCCTACTCGCTGTATAGCAAAGTTAATATGAGAACTTAGTAGCCTATTTAGGTAGGCTCCTTTTAACCATCGCTTCTTACTGCATCCTTTTAGCTGGCTAGTAACACTAGCCAGAGCCCTTCAACGTTACTGCAATAGATAGGTAAATCAGGGAGGAAAATCAGGGGGGGGAATCAGGGAGGAAAATCCGTAGGATGCAGGGGAACAAACAAACAAACCACTGTTCGTGATTCCACTCATTCTCAAAGAGGCAGGTGTGATTAGAACTCATTCAGAGTCAAGAATATAAACTTTCTGATCTTTGCGGTAATGGCAGCAGATGAATGGCACAACAATGGGCCTCGGGATCTCGTCATGGTATCTCTGTGCATTCAAATTGCCATCGATAAATTGCAATTGTGCTTGTTGTCCTTAGCTTATGCCTGCCCATACCATAACCCCACCGCCACAATGACCACTCTGTTCAGAACGTTGACATCAACAAAACGCTCGCCCACACGACAACATCAACATCTGCCATCTGCCCGGTACAGTTGAAACTGGGATTCATCCGTGTAGAGCACTCTTCTCCATCGTGCCAGTGGCCACCTAAGGTGAGGATTTTCCCACTGAAGTCGGTTACGACGCCAAACTGAAGTCAGGTCAGACTCTGGTGAGGACGACCAGCACGTAGATGAACTTCCTTCAGATGCTTTCAGACGGTTTGTGCAGAAATTCTTCAGTTGTGCAAACCCAGAGTTTCATCAGCTGTCCGGGTGGCTGGTCTCAGATGATCGCGGCGGTAAAGAAGCTGGATGTGGAGGTCCTGGAGTGGTGGGGTTACACGTGGTCTGCGGTTGTGAGGCTGGTTGGACGTACTGCCAAATTTTCTAAAACAACGTTGGTGGCGACTTATGGTAGAGAAATTAGCATTCAATTCTCTGGCAACACGTCTGGTGGACATTCCTGCTGTCAGCATGCCAATTGCACACTCCCTCAAAACTTGAGACTTCTGTGGCATTGTGTTGTGTGACAAAACTGCACATTTTAGAGTGGCCTTTTATTGTCACCAGCACAAGGTTCGCCTGCGTAATGATTGAGCTGTTTAATCAGCTTCTTGGTATGCCACACCTGTCAGGTGGATGGATTATCTTAGCAAAGGAGAAATGCTCACAAACAGGGATGTAAACATTTGAGAGAAATAAGCTTTTTGTGCGTATGGAACCTTTCTGGGATCTTTTATTTCAGCTCATGGAACATGGGACCAACACTTTACATGTTGAGGACCTCTGTGTCTTCATATGTAGTTACGGCCCTGGCTACAGTGAACTTGGGGTAACACTGGCACCTATAGGTTGGTCTATCCCAAGTTCTCAATCCTCACTCCTCACGGGGATCCTGGAACATGTCCGTGTGCCCTCGGCCTACAAAATGCTGTCACACTGTTCTCTCCACACACACAGAATGGTGGGTGGTGTGCCAACTAGGACAGGGCAGTGCTGGGGGGCTGAGCATGGAGAGAAGAGGAGAATGCTGGGTTATTAGGCACCAGGCAGGATGAGGATCTGCTCGTGGGAGCCAAATGGGGCCACTGCTAGAACTAGAAGTACAGCTCTCTCTGGGAATCACTGTAATACTCCATCAGACTATCTAGCCTGTCTGCTGGAGTGATGGCCTAACTCACCGACCACACAGGGGACAGCTGGACTTGAGAGGAGAAGGACACGTAGAGAGAAATAAGATGAGAGATGGCACCGCTGTAGTTAACTTAAGTATTGGGTGCCTGATCGGTGCCTGTGTTGTTTCAGTAATAGTGCTATTGGTCTGTTATTTACTCTATGTGCGTGTGTTGGTGCGTCCCTGTGTATGTATCAACTGTAATACCTATGAAACGTCTGTAGTGGTGGTATTAGTAGTAAACTGTGGGTGGGCCTGTATAAAGCCAGTCTGTGGCCTTGGTTGGGTTCTGAGGCTGTAAAGCCTGTGTGATGTGGGATGAGTTCCACGTGTGTGTCTGCGTCACGCCTCCTCCTCCCTCCTCCTCCGTTCCTCCTCATCCTCCCATCATGCTCTCTGTCTTGCTCTCTGAGGTCTTACTTAACCTCCATATACATTCCAACAACACTGATGCACATCACAGCTGCCAACCCATTGGATGCTTCCTCCCTCTCTCTCAAATCAATGATTTCACAGTAAAATTAACTGAAGAAGTGTCACTAATTTCACAGTTTAGTAATCTTGTTGGTTTACGTGTCAGATATGGTGGTTTTGAAGGGGGGGGGGTTGCTATAGTCCAGTATGCCATTGACAGTCAGCAGCATGGTTTGATAGCCTTGTAATGGCCTCGTTAGGTTAAGATAAAGCAAGTGCGTCTTGCTATAGATGGGTTAGCTCACAACGTCACGGAAACCATGTGCACGCTTCAATGGGGCAGAAGGCCTTGTGTTGTTGTGATTCTGGATGGCCAGATAGCTAGCAACAATGACAAGAAGCTGCCATGTGGGGAATCGCAGGTGACTCGTTTCAGCTAGTTTCATCTTGTTCTGGATACCATGTCTTGTTTTGACTGATTTTATGTCGCTGCTAATATGGATAAAAGTAGCTAGCTAGTTAGCTAACAAACATCTGTAACAATGTATTTGAGAGACAATAAGTGTTCTTTGTGCAAATGTATTTATGTTTTCAATAAACATTGGAAATGAAATATAGTTACGTGTTGTCAACAATCTAAGGCAACCCTGCCTGTTTTGCCCCATAGTTGCACACGCGTTGGTTTTGTTGCTAAACAACCAACACGTCTATAGGAGAGAATATAGTATGGCCTACTGTCTGATGATACATGATGAATGATGAAACTGCTGTATTTCTTTCTTTCAGTATTTCAGCCCTGCCTGTGTGGGAGAACATTCTGTTGTCCATATTTCCTTGATATTAGAGGGGTCTTGTTGCCGTTTCACATTCTCCTCAGCTGCTCATTGCGTAGCAGAGTAGAGCATTTGCGCCATTGCCACTCACAGGAAGTGATGTCACATCCACCGCCCACGCTGCCAACTATACTCCCTGGGGCGCGTTGCCAGGCAACCCCAAAGTGTCATTGTGGAAGTGTAATATCATCCAGAGGAGGAGGAGTAAAATGAGAAAGATGGTTTCAGTCCTACAACAACACTACATGTTCAAGGAGACCATGAAAGCTCTAGTATTGACAGACAGTGGGAGAAACGCTCAGCCTCCTACAGACCACAGTGTGTTTGTGTGTACACATAAATGCATGGTTATTTGTATAGATAACTGTGTGGTTTTGTGTGTATGTTTCATACCTTCTCTCTAGCACCCTCTCTCTCCCTTTGTCTCCATCTAAACCACCAGAGCCAATATCAGTCCTGATTTAGTGGGAAATGTCCAGAGGGGATAGTGTATCCTAGACCTAGTATAGTGTGTGTCCTATCCTAGACCTAGCCTGGCGTGTGGCCGAGAACCAGTGTGTGAGGCCGAGGCCAGCTTAGTGTGACTGAGACAGGCTAGGCCGTGGTCATGGCTGTAAGCACTAGGCAGTGTGAATGCCTGGCTGGTTGAATGACTGGCTGTGTTTGGCTGGAGGACTGACTGGCTGGCTGGTTTTCCTGGCTCCACTGTACTGTATTGGAGCATAAGCCCAGAGGGAGTCTTCTATCGCTTAACTAAGCACTGTCACAGCACATACAGTACCCTCTGTAATTATTAGGACAGTGAAGCATTTCTTCTTCTTTTGGCTCTATACTCCAAAAGTTTGGATTTGAACTCAATGACAACAAGTTTGAAGTGCGGATTGACAGTTTTAATTTGAGGGTATTTTCATCCGTATCAGGTGAAACATTTAGAAATTACAGCACTTTTTGTACATAGTACCCCCATTTTAGGTGACCAAAAGTATTGAGACAAATTCATTTTATTGGGGGGTATGATATTTGTATAACTGTAACTTTCCCACTCATCATTATTCACGATTAATTCAGGATTATCCATAATCATGGTAGCATCCACATTAATGTAGAAGTGTTTAGAAACATATTATATTCTTATTTACAATGAAAGTGACTCCAAAATGACACAATACATTATTTACCATTCATTTCTATTGGGCACAAAATAATCAGAAACTCAACCAAAACAAACAGCAAATGCATCCAACAAGTTTGTAGAGTCACAAGCTTGATGTAGTTATTGTGTACTATGAATATGGGACCAAATACTTACATTTAATACACATAAGTTAATTTTTACCAATACTTTTAGTACCCTAAAATGGGGGGACTATGTACAAAAATGCTGTCATTTCAAACCGTTTGCCCGATATGGATGAAAATACCTTAAAATTAAAGCTGACAGTCTGCATTTTAACCTCATAGTCATTGTTTGATTACAAATCCAAACTGTCGCAGTATAGAGACAAAGTAATAAACGCCCTCCCAATAATTACGGAGGGCACTGTAGTTAGCTATGTATGCGTGTGTATGTGTGAGTACCTGTTTCAGAGTAGTTGGTGTTGTGTGAGAAGGAATCGACTTACTGCGTGTCTGCTCGTGTGAGCGTTGCCGTGTTTTGGAGCGTATCAGACAGAGCTAGAGAGCTTCTGTTGCTGTGTGAGGGTACAGGGAGGGGAGAGGGGAGGAGAGGGGTGGAGGAAGACAAGGTGAGAGATAATGTGCATGACAGGGAATGAGGGAGGAATGATCAGGAGCACACACAGAGAGAAGACAGGAGTACGGCCCCGGGAATGAGGGAGCTGTTGTATTATCTCGGTGTGTCTGATCTCAGGTTATGTAGGGCGTTTAGAGCACTCAGAACAGACATAGAGTACAGACATAGGCCTGTACAATACTAACATATACAGACATATACGGTACATGTCTAGGCTGAGGACTTCACAGTAGAGGTCTTCCCAGATCCACCTGTACCCGAATACCCGAGACCCAATCCGGGACCCCAAGCTAAACGTGCCACTGTTGTTGTTGGCCAATCATAAGTCATCAAAGCGGCAATAGGTTACATCCATAGAGCCTCCGTGTTAGGAGATATTTAATCAATGGAAGATGGAATTCAAATTCTGTAATTAAAAATGAAAGGAGAATGATAGGCTACAACGACCAAGAGCCAACAGCTAAGCTGCTACTTTATATTCTGAATGGAGTTGTTGTTGTTTAACTGTGCAGGACGAGAAAGCACATGCATTCTCAATTAGCCTAGCAGTTTGATGAAGTCAAGACAGGCTACATAATCATATTGGATGATAAATAACCTATCTATGGCAGCTATTAGTCTACTATAGTGCGAGTCTGCTTGGTTGGTTGCTGTCTCATCCTCCCACCTCCCTGTTCCTGTCACTCGCTCACACTCTCAGTAGCCTACACACACAGCAAAGCCCATGCCCGAGCTTCACCTCTCTTTACGTCCTCTCCCTCGCGCTTTATCTGCTCCAGTTAATTAATAAAGTAGCTTTAAAAATATACTTTTCTGCTGCTTCCTTCACTCGGATCGGACGACCAGGTCTATATGGAACGGGTCTAGTTGTCCTCGGGTCCTTTCGGAAGGGGTCTCTATATACAAAATATATATTTATGCATATCGGGTCCAGATGGGAAAGCCCCAGGTCCATTTCGAATGGGTCAATGTTTTTGGACCTGTGAAGGACTCTATTTCACAGTTCAATGAGATGGATGTGCCACTGTGTTTTCCTTTTTTGTAGTTAGGTAACGAAGTTCGGACGAGGGAAGAGACACAGGAGTCTTAGCATGGACTTATACAGTGCATTCGGAAAGTATTCAGACCCCTTGACTTTTTCCATATTTTGTTAGGTTACAGCCTTATTCTAAAATTGATTCAATATTTTTTTCCTCATCAATCAGCACACAATAACCCATATTGGCAAAGCAAAAACAGGTTTTTGAAAATGTATTACAAATAAAAAACTGATATCACATTTACATAAGTATTCAGACCCTTTACTCTGTACTTTGTTGAAGCATCTTTGGCAGCGATTACAGCATTGAGTCTTCTTGGGTATGACGCTACAAGCTTGGCACACCTGTATTTGCGGAGTTTCTCCCATTCCTCTCTGCAGATCATCTCAAGCTCTGTCAGGTTGGATGGGGAGCGTTGCTACACAGCTATTTTCAGGTCTCTCCAGAGATGTTCGATCAGGTTCAAGTCCAGGCTCTGGCTGGCCCACTCAAGGACATTCAGAGACCCGAAGCCACTCCTGTGTTGTCTTGGCTGTGTGCTTAGGGTTGTTGTCCTGTTGGAATGTGAACCTTTGCCCCAGTCCAAGGTCCTGAGCGCTCTGGAGCAGGTTTTAATTGAGGATCTCTCTGTACTAGAGGTCGACCGATTAATCGGAATGGCCGATTAATTAGGGCCGATTTCAAGTTTTCATAACAATATGAAATTGGTAATTTTGGATGCCGATTTTGCCATTATTATTTTTTTTTACACCTTTATTTAACTAGGCAAGTAATTTAAGAACACATTCTTATTTTCAATGACGGCCTAGGAACGGTGGGTTAACTGCCTTGTTCAGGGGCAGAACGACAGATTTTTACCTTGTCAGCTCAGGGATTCAATCTTGCAACCTTTACGGTTAGTTAGTCTAACGCTCTAACCACCTGCCTCACGAGGAGCCCGCCTGTTACGCGAATGCAGTAAGAAGCCAAGGTAAGTTGCTAGCTAGCATTAAACTTATCTTATAAAAAACAATCAATCAATCATAATCACTAGTTATAACTACACATGGTTGATGATATTACTAGTTTATGTAGCGTGTCCTGCGTTGCATATAATCGATGCAGTACCGCATTCGCGAAAAAGGACTGTCGTTGCTCCAACGTGTACTTAACCATAAACATCAATGCCTTTCTTAAAATCAATACACAGAAGTATATATTTTTAAACCTGCATATTTAGCTAAAAGAAATCCAGGTTAGCAGGCAATATTAACCAGGTGAACTTGTGTCACTTCTCTTGCGTTCATTGCATGCAGAGTCAGTGTATATGCAACAGTTTGGGCCGCCAGGCTCTTTGCGAACTAATTTGCCAGAATTTTACGTAATTATGACATAACATTGAAGGTTGTGCAATGTAACAGGAATATTTAGACTTATGGATGCCACCCGTTCGATAAAATACGGAACGGTTCCGTATTTCACTGAAAGAATAAACGTTTTGTTTTCGAGGTGATAGTTTACGGATTCGACCATATTAATGACCTAAGGCTCATATTTATGTGTGTTATTATGTTATAATTAAGTCTATGATTTGATAGAGCAGTCTGACTGAGCCATGGTAGGCACCAGCATTCATTCAAACAGCACTTTCGTGCATTTTGCCAGCAGCTCTTCGCAATGCTTCAAGCATTGCGCTGTTTATGACTTCAAGCCTATCAACTCCCGAGATTATGTGAAATGGCTAGCTAGTTAGCGGGGTGCGCGCTAATAGCGTTTCAAACGTCACTCGCTCTGAGACTTGGAGTAGTTGTTCCCCTTGCTCTGTATGGGTAATGCTGCTTCGAGGGTGGCTGTTGTCGATGTGTTCCTGGTTCGAGCCCAGGTAGCGGCGAGGAGAGGGATGGAAGCTATACTGTTACACTTGCAATACTAAAGTGCCTATAAGAACATCCAATAGTCAAAGGTATATGAAATACAAATCGTATGGAGAGATATTAGTCCTATAATTCCTATAATAACTACAACCTAAAACTTCTTACTTGGGAATATTGAAGACTCATTTTCAAAGGAACCACCAGCTTTCATATGTTCTCATGTTCTGAGCAAGGAACTTAAATGTTAGCTTTCTTACATGGCACATATTGCACTTTTACCTTTTTCTCCAGCACCTTGTTTTTGCATTATTTAAACCAAATTGAACATGTTTCATTATTTATTTGAGGCTAAATTGATTTTATTGATGTATTATATTAAGTTAAAATAAGTGTTAATTCGGTATTGTTGTAATTGTCATTATTACAAATAAATTTAAAAAATCGGCAGATTAATCGGTAGCGGGTTTTTGGTCTTCCAATAATCGGTATCCGTATCGGTGTTGAAAAATCATAATCGGTCAACTTCTACTCTGTACCTTGCTCCGTTCATCTTTTTCAGCGGCAGGGACTGGGAGACCAGTCAAGATCGAGGCAAACATCCCCACAGCATGATGCTGCCACCACCATGCTTCACTGTAGGGATGGTGCCAGGTTTCCTCCAGGCGTGAAGCTTGGCATTCAGGCCAAAGAGTTCTATCTTGGTTTCATGGCCTGAGAGTTTTTAAGTGCCTTTTGGCAAAATCCAAGCGGGCTGTCATGTGCCTTTTACTGAGGCGTGGGTTCTGTCTGGAAACTCTACCATAAAGGCCTGATTGGTGGAGTGCTGTAGAGATGGTTGTCCTTCTGGAAGGTTCTCCCATCTCCACAGAGGAGTTCTAGAGCTCTGTCAGTGACCACAGTTCTTGGTCACGTCCCTGACCAATGCCCTTCTCTCCCGATTGCTTAGTTTATCCGTGCAGCCAGCTCTAGGAAGAGTTTTGGTGGTTCCAAACTTCTTCCTTTTAAAAATGATGGAGGCCACTGTGTTCTTGGGGACCTTCAATGCTGTAGAAATGTTTTGGTACCCTTCTCCAGATCTGTACCTCGACACAATCCTGTCTCGGAGCTCTGCGGACTATTCCTTCGACCTCATGGCTTGGTTTTTGCTCTGACATGCACTGTGAACTGTGGGACCTTATATAGACAGGTGTGTGCCTTTCCAAATAATGTCCAATCAATTTAATTTACCACAGTTGGACTCCAATCAAGTTATAGAAACATCTCAAGGATGATCAATGGAAACTGGATGCACCTGAGCTCAATTTCGAGTCTCATGACAAAGGGTCTGAATACTTATGTAAATAAGGTATTTCTGTTTTTTGTTTTTAATACATGTGCAAAAAAAATTACAATTTGGTTTCGCTTTGTCATTATGGGGTATTTTGTGTAGATTGCTAAGAGAAAAAAAATATTGAATCTATTTTTGAATAAGACTATAACTGTAACGATCGTCCTGGAAAGAAGGTGACCAAAAATTCAGTGTGGTAAATGTTCATTGTAATTTAATAAAATAACCTGAACACTGAACAAAAACAACAAAGAGAGTGAACGAAACGAAACAGTTCTGTCTGGTGCAACAACACAAAACAGAAAACAACTACTCACAAAACCCACATGGACAAGAGCTACCTAAGTTTGGTTCTCAATCAGAGACAACGATAGACAGCTGCCTCTGATTGAGAACCACACCCGGCCAACCAACAAAGAAATACAAAACATAGAAAACAGAACATAGAATGCCCACCCCAACTCACGCCCTGACCAAACTAAAATAGAGACATAAAAAGGATCTCTAAGGTCAGGGCGTGACAGTAACGTAACAAAATGTGGATGCAGTAACGGAGTCAATAGAACGCAGACCATTCCATTGACCAGATTGGCGCACATTCAGCAAATTGGATCTAGCAAAGTGGATATTCCTCAAATCTGTCATGAGTTATGTATTGTAACAGGCCCACAATGTACTTACTTATGTCTGATTTTTATATATTTGGCTTTTTTCGCTGAACAACATTTATAAGTTGTCCGGCTTAAAAGAAGTAACTGTTAAATGCTAACTCCTGCTCATATAAGCTGGTTAGCATAGCTAACTCCTGCTCGTATAAGCTGGTTAGCATAGCTAACTCCTGCTCATATAAGCTGGTTAGCATAGCTAACTCCTGCTCGTATAAGCTGGTTAGCATAGCTAACTCCTGCTCGTATAAGCTGGTTAGCATAGCTAACTCCTGCTCATATAAGCTGGTTAGCATAGCTAACTCCTGCTCGTATAAGCTGGTTAGCATAGCTAACTCCTGCTCGTATAAGCTGGTTAGCATAGCTAACTCCCGCTCGTATAAGCTGGTTAGCATAGCTAACTCCCGCTCGTATAAGCTGGTTAGCATAGCTGGTATACAGAAATCGGTGGTGGTAGTCAACGTCGTTTTTAACTGTAATGAAGTTGATTGGTGATGATGACATGAACATGTGTTGGGGTTGACATCCATACAGCATGATACTCTGATTTCTACCTCAACATAGTGTGAAATACACATAGAAACAATAGCCTAAATGTATGTTAATGTTGCTGGGGGGCAATGAGCAGACTCGGGATCTTTCCCCCACTCTATTCCATGGCAATTGAGTTCAATTGACCTCTTTACCGCATCTACAGTATTAGCCTGTTAGATCCAGCCACGCTAGTCTCTGTCTGCCTGCATGGGGATTTGGAGTTTGGACTGGCTCTTTGTGTAGGTTGAATCATATCCATGTTTATGTGTTTTCTGAGCCATAGAGGGAGGGAGGGGAAGAGTGGAGGTATGAAGGGATTGGAAGAGAGAGCGATGGAGGAGAGTCGAGAGAGAGAGAGAGAGGTAGGTGGCAGGAGGCGGTGACTAAGAGGTGGGGGGGGAAAGAGAGCGAGACCAGAGAGGAAGAAGTGAGGGGGATAACTGGGTCTAAAACCGGTCTTCTCCAGCAGGTGGCGGTAAAAAAAAAAAATATCGCTCACCAAACGAGGAGTTTTTGTATGGAGTGTCAAATTTAGTTAACAAAAAATGTAATGGCTTATTTACGGGCAGTCATTGTAAATAAGAATTTGTTCTTAACTGACTTGCCTAGTTAAATAAAGAAAATATGTTAGATGTGGCTTATTTGATCTGATAGAAGTTTGGTAATGCTTAGGTTTTTACCAGTCTAATGATATTAGGAGGACATGTGACATCCCGGCATCTTTGAGAAAAAACACTTTATCGGAGTTTTGCCTGTTGTTCACACACGTATCTGCCCTCTCATTGGCTAGAATGGTCCCACTTGATCTTGCCTCCTCCCGATTGCCTTCCATTTTTAAGGACATTTATTTTCATTGTTAGATCGACCACTTGAGTATCTGGTCAATATAATGGATCGTCTGTGGCAAGACAGAGAGCTAGAGACAGAGAAGGGAGGTGTCACGATTGTGTGGAGGATTGACGGACCAAAACGCAGCTTTAGGAAAATAAGCCATCTCCTTTTTATTAACGAAGAAGGCAAACGAAACAAAAACACTTAAACACTAAACAAAACAAGAAAACGATCGTGAAGCTAAACAACGATGTGCACACACTGGCTACAAACGTATCACATAGACAACGCTAGACACATGTACTCAACACAAACCCATATACTACACCCAACAACCCCTTTACCATAGAAACACCCAAAACCAACAAAACACAAACATTCCCCATGTCACACCCTGACCTAACTAAAATAATAAAGAAAACAAAGAATACTAAGGCCAGGGCATGACAGGAGGAGGCTCAGTCACTATCTATATCTCTCTGTTTTGATCCAACAAACATGTTGATAAGAATACAGCAGGCTGGGGCGGACACACAGACAAACAGATATTCAGGCGGGCAGGCAGGCAGACAGGCAGGCAGGCAGGCAGGCGCACACACAAGAGAGAGAGACTGTATCTGTGTCTCTCTCAAACTGTACATAGCAGAGATCTAATGTATCTTCCCTGTCTGCAGACACTCTGACACACACACACACACACACACACTGCATATTTTCTCCCTGAAAAATATCTCTGCATTCTGCACATGATGAGATATTGAGTCACCACAGTTATGGACATATTAGAAGCTGATACTCACACAATAACCAAGAGGGACATTATTATATTATTGATTAAAAAATATATGTATTTAAAAAAAGATAATCCCTTATTGAGGTCGTTAGGTCATTCACTATGCTAAAGTATTTATTTAAAATATGTGCTAATACTGTAGCTAATACTGTACTGCATGGTTACTTCCCATAAAAATGTATGTTTTGAAGTTCTATAACTTAAATGTACTGCAGCCTACTTGAATCAGTCACTATTTGTCTCTAGGTTATGAAAGTGCATTTAATAAGGCATTAAGCAACCATGGAAACAATTAAATCATTAATTTTAAGTGAGGAAAAATAAACCGAGCTGGACTGGTAATAACAGTGAAACAAAATAACTATTCTTACTTCATTATAATTCTTTGTGTAATAATTCCTTTTTGCCTTTAGAAGATGCAGTGAGGAACACGGCACACTGTACTGCACCGCACGGCAGCGCACACACTCTGAGGTCATTTATTTAGCACAGCAAGGACAATCTTTATATTATCCTTCATCAATTATTCAGAGACAGTTTCCATGAAACATAGCAGAGGGAAAGAGGAGAAAATACAGTCCAGTTTTCCTATTTTTTATCTCATTTAACAGACGTTGATCCTTAAAGTTTGTCCTGTTATCTTTATTTCAGGAAAATCGTCATTAAATTTGGAGGGATGAAGAAGAAGAGGAAGACAGAGTCTTCAGAGGAGGGGTCTGATGAAGAGCGTCCGCCTCAAAGATCCTTTAAAGACGATGACTCGGTGAGTCCCTCCCCCAGTCTCCAAGCTGCAGTACGCAAAAGCCTTATGACGGTGTTATTGTGATTATTAAAATGCATGGAGTCCCTCCCCATGTCTCCAAGACTACAGTATGCAGGCTCTTTATGGCTGCAGAACTGTTATGATAGTGTTTTTGTGATGTTTAAGGCAGGGGTAGGCAAATATATTTATTTATCTATTGTAGTATTATTATTGAAAGGCATGGAGAGGCCACTTCCTCAGTCTGCAGAACGCAGACCTTTATGTTTAAAGATTCATGTCATATAGACTGGTTCTTATGACAGTGTTGTTGTGATAGTTAAAGCCATGGAGAGTCCCTGTCATTGGGTTCTCTTGTTGGCCATGCTGATGCTGAGTGGAATACAGGAATCACAGCTGTGGTATGGAGTCAAAGTACACCGGGTGGTTCAGAGTTAGTTCAGGGCCTAACCAACTCAAGAACGAATAGCTCCAATGTAATTTACTACTGTTGTTGGTAGAGCTGAGGATTGTGTAGGGGTAGGCCTATTCTATACCATGAGGACAGTCCTTATCCGTAGACACTGGTGTTGAGTGAGGGGGACAATCTGCTCTGTTCCAGTTGACAGAGTATTCAGTGAGTGGGGATGAAAGACTACTCTCTCCCCTAACTCCCCTCTCCCCCTGGCTGTGTCATAGTATGGAGCGACTGGGGATTACCCCCCCCCCCCCCCCCCCGCCCATGTGTGGGTATAATTATCCTCATTATCCCCCCACCCAGTCTTAATTAGAGCTGTCTGAAGATGTCATTTAGAATGATTCTCCATTCCTGTCTGTTGCACTATAAGTGGTGGAGTTAGTAGACAGACAGCTACAGCATCATCACCACAGGGGACCCCTCAGCCTGCGAGGTAACCTGACAGGCAGGGAAGGAGGGACCCCTCAGCCTGCGAGGTAACCTGACAGGCAGGGAAGGAGGGACCACTCAGCCTGGGAGGCAGCCTGACAGGCAGGGAAGGAGGGACCCCTCAGCCTGGGAGGTAACCTGACAGGCAGGGAAGGAGGGACCCCTCAGCCTGGGAGGTAACCTGACAGGCAGGGAAGGAGGGACCACTCAGCCTGGGCGGCAGCATGACAGGCAAGGAAGGAGGGACCACTCAGCCTGGGAGGCAGCCTGACAGGCAGAGAAGGAGGGACCACTTAGCCTGGCAGGCCCGAGTCTTTTATGGTCAGCCTGGGTTATTCTCATCCATAGACACGTTATTAGTTTCAACTGAATGGTATTTAGTATCTCATTAAACTGTGGCTGTCATTAGCAGGGTCTCTCTGATGTGTTTTCCTAATAATAAACACTAAGCACACTTGAATGTCACACCTATTGCTGCGGAGTGCATACAACACACAGACACATGCACACACACTATTGAGAATAGACAGGACTGCCTTCGATGACTGCCTACATATTAACCCAGTAAAACATAGGAACAGAGTTATACTGATATTTTGGCTGTACTGATTTGTATAATACAGAACCTCCGTAATACTTAACCTGTTTCCCTTACCCCCCTGTAGACGCGTCGGTCGAACCGCCAGGTGAAGAGGAAGAAGTATGCAGAGGAGGGAGAGGCCAGGGTGTCTGATGAGGAGGTGAAGGTCGTGGTTAAAGCCAAGAGGACCAGCACTGCTGCAGCACGCAAAGAGCCAGCACAGCAGCTGTTTGTGGTGAGGAGATACTGGCCTGGCCCAGGCAGCAATCAATAACTCTCAATAACATTCAGTTGTTCTAGACCAATTGTTTCCAACTCCAGTCCTCCAGTACCCCCAACAGTACACATTTTTGCTGTAGCCCCAATGAGTTGAATCAGGTGAGTTTGTCTGGGGCTACAACAATGTGTACTGTTGGGGGTACTGGAGGACTGGAGTTGGGAAACACTGTTAAGACTGATAGGTTCTACAGTACCAAAACATCTCTAGATTACATTCTTCATTGCTCTACCATAGCCCTATCTAGTCTAATATGTGTGTTATAGCAGTACAATGCATCTCAAGGCCATACTTCATTCTGATATACATTGAAAATACATTAAACTGGTGTGTGGAGTATGAAGGTTGTACATGGGGCTGTTAAAGTGGTTTGTTTCCATCTTGTCAATGTTGCAGGAAAACCCCAGTGAGGAGGATGCTGCTGTTGTTGATAAGATCATGTCATCTCGAATAGTCAAGAATGAGGTAGGATTACAATCATTATCTTTAATGCCACACTCATACCACTCTTTGTAGTACTATAGTATTTTAGTTTGCAGTAGTACATCTACAGTCGTGGCCAAAAGTTTTGAGAATGACAAATTTTAATTTTCACAAAGTCTGCTGCCTCAGTTTGTATGATGGCAATTTGCATATACCGTAATTTCTGGACTATTAAGCGCACCTGAATATAAGCCGCACCCACTGAATTAAAAAAATATATGTATTTTGTACATAAATAAGCCGCACATGTCTATAAGCCGCAGGTGCCTACCGGTACATTGAAACAAATGAACTTTACACAGCCTTTAAACGAAACACGGCTTGTAACAAAAATAAATAGGCTTTTAAACGAAACACGTCTTGTAACAAAAATAAATAGGTTTTAACGAAACACGGCTTGTAACAAAAATTTAAAAAAATAGCAGTAAACAGTAGCCTACCAAGAAAGTCATTGGTCACTATCCTCCTCCTGTGCACTGAAACCACTGAAGTCATCTCCTTCGGTGTCGGAGTTGAATAGCCTCAGAATTGCTTCATCCGATGTTGGATCGTTTTCATTGTCGCTCTCGTCACTTTCATCCAGAGGCAAATTCCCCGCTGAGCTCATGCTGCCCTCTTCAACACGCAGCAGTCCAGCCTTTCTAAACCCGTTGATGATAGTGGATTTTTTGACAATGCTCCACACTGTCAGGACCCACTGTCAGACTTGACCATAAGTTGCTCTTCGCACGCGGCCCGTTTTAGTGAAGGATTTCTCCCCACTTGTCATCCAAGCCTCCCACTGAACACGGAGCGCCACCTTAAATGCACGATTTACACTGATGTCGAGTGGCTGCAAATACTTTGTTGTGCCCCTAGGAATCACAGCTGGAATTGAGTTTGTCCTCTTAATGGCTTCTTTCACAGAATCTGTTATGTGGGCCCTCATGCTGTCCAACACGAGCAATGCCTTGTTCTTGTGAAAGAATCCTCCCGGTCGCTTGCCGTAACACTCCGTATGCCATTCATGCGTTAGGCCTTCCGTCATCCATCCTTTCTTTTTGACTTTCACAACAATTCCTCTCGGGAATTTTTCTTTTGGCATCGTCATGCGTTTGAAAATCAACATCGGTGGAAGCCGATGTTGCACGGCATTTCTCGGCATCGGCATTTTCTCCCGATGCCGTGCAGCTCAGAACACAGGTGAAGTGCGTTTTTTCATGCCCAGTTGTTTTTAGCGTGACGGATGATTCGCCTTTCCTGTTGACAGTCCGAGTGAGAGGCAGGTCAAACGTCAGAGGAACCTCATCCATATTTATGATGTCGTGCAGGCCGATGGAATGCTCCGCGATCTTTGCATCAGTGAATTTGCGGAAGTTTGAAACTTTTTCCTCGTAGTCGGGAGGGAGCTGCTGACACAGACTCGTCCGTACCCTGATGGACAGGCCTTTACGTCACATAAATCTTAGACACCACGATGGTCCACCTCTAAAATCCTCAAACTTCATTGCGGTGGCGATTGTTTTGGCTTTCAGTCGGATCTGCACAGTTGAAACACCTCGGCCGTCTGTTCTCTGTGTGTTGACCCAGTCTTCAAGCTCATTTTCTAGTTCGGGCCATCTGCTTTTCTTCCCTCTGAAAGCTTTTGTTGTCTTTTTGCACTGAGCCAGTTCCTCACGCTGCTGTTTCCAACGTCTTATCATCGACTCATTAAGGCCAAGCTCCCGTGCAGCAGCTCTATTTCCTTTTCCAACAGCCAGATCGATCGCCTTCAACTTGAAAGCTGCATCATATGCATTTCTCCGTGTCTTTGCCATGATGAGGGTGACAAAATGACTACCGTAATCAGAATGATGGGAAGTTTGAGCACGCTCAATTTACGTCACATTATGTGACGGTGCTCAGTTTGTTGGCGGCATGAATCTTGTGAAAGCGGAAAAAATCCATAAATTAGCCGCGTCATTGTACAAGCCGCGAGGTTCAAAGCGTGGGAAAAAGTAGCGGCTTATAGTCCGGAAATTACGGTACTCCAGAATGTTATGAAGAGTTATCAGATGAATTGCAATTAATTGCAAAGTCCCTCTTTGCCATGCAACTGAACTGAATCCCCAAAAACATTTCCACTGCATTTCAGCCCTGCCACAAAAGGACCAGCTGACATCATGTCAGTGATTCTCTTGTTAACACAGGTGTGAGTGTTGACGAGGACAAGGCTGGAGATCACTCTGTTATGCTGATTACATTTGAATAACAGACTGGAAGCTTCAAAAGGAGGGTGGTGCTTGGAATCATTGTTCTTCCTCTGTCAACCATGATTACCTGCAAGGAAACACGTGCCGTCATCATTGCTTTGCACAAAAAGGGCTTCACAGGCAAGGATATTGCTGCCAGTAAGATTGCACCTAAATCAACCATCAACCAGATCATCAAGAACTTCAAGGAGAGCGGTTCAATGGTTGTGAAGAAGGCTTCAGGGCGCCCAAGAAAGTCCAGCAAGCTCTAGGACCGTCTCCTAAAGTTGATTCAGCTGCGGTATCGGGGCACCACCAGTACAGAGCTTGCTCAGGCATGGCAGCAGGCTGAATCAACTTTAGTGCATCTGCACGCACAGTGAGGCGAAGACTTTTGGAGGATGGCCTGGTGTCAAGAAGGGCAGCAAAGAAGCCTCTTCTCTCCAGGAAAAACATCAGGGACTGACTGACATTCTGCAAAAGGTAGGGATTGGACTGCTGAGGACTGGAGTAAAGTCATTTTCTCTGATGAATCCCCTTTCCGATTGTTTGGGGCATCCGGAATAAAGCTTGTCCGTAGAAGACAAGGTGAGCACTACCATCAGTCCTGTGTCATGCCAACAGTAAAGTATTCTGAGAACTTTCATGTGTGGGGTTGCTTCTCAGCCAAGGGAGTGGGCTCACTCACAATTTTGCCTAAGAACACAGCCATGAATAAAGAATGGTACCAACACATCCTCCGAGAGCAACTTCTCCCAACCATCCAGGAACAGTTTGGTAACGAACAATGCCTTTTCCAGCATGATGGAGCACCTTGTCATAAGGCAAGAGCCTTATAACTAAGTGGCTCGGGGAACAAAACATCGATATTTTGGGTCCATGGCCAGGAAACTCCCCAGACCTTAATCCCATTGAGAACTTGTGGTCAATCCTCAAGAGGCGGGTGGACAAACAAAAAGCCACAAATTCTGATAAACTTCAAGCATTGATTATGCAAGAATGGGCTGCCATCAGTCAAGATGTGGCCCAGAAGTTAATTGACAGCATGTCAGGGCGGATTGCAAAGATCTTGAAAAAGAAGGGTCACCAATGCAAATATTGACTTTTACATCAACATCATGTAATTGTCAATAAAAGCTTTTGACACTTATGAAATGCTTGTAATTATACTTCAGTATTCCATAGTAACATCTGACAAAAATATCTAAAGACACTGAAGCAGCAAACTTTGTGGAAATTAATATTTGTGTCATTCTCAAAACTTTTGGCCACGACTGTACTTACCTTCTACAATGCGGGTTTGATTGAATTCATCCCTCTGTCTTTTCCTACTATACACTGAGTGCACAAAACATTAAGAACACCTTCCTAATATTGGACCCCCCTTTTGCCCTCAGAACAGCCTCATTTCGTCATGGACTATACAAGGTGTCAAAAGCGTTCCACAGGGATGCTGGCCCATGTTGACTCCAATGCTTCCCACAGTTGGCTGTTGAGCGTGAAAAATCCTGCAGCGTTGCAGTTCTTGAAACAAACCGGTGCGCCTGGCACGTATTACCACACCCCTTTCAAAGGAAATAAAATATTTTGTCTGCCCATTCACTCTCTGAATGGCACACATACACAATCCATGTCTCAATTGTCTCAAGGCTTAAAAATCCGTCTTTAACCTGTCTCGTCCCCTTCATCTACACTGATTGGAGTGGATTTAACAAGTGACATCAATAAGGAATAATAGCTTTCACCTGGATTCACCTGGACAGTGTCTTGAAAAGAGCAGGTGTTCTTAATGTTTTGTACACTCAGTGTATGAAGAGCTTTTAGTCTGTATTCTGTTCTATAATATTGGTTCCTCTTCTAGGTCGCTCCAGGAGTTATCGTAGAAGTGGAAGAGTTCTTTGTAAAATACAAAAACTAGTAAGGCATTCTTTTTCATTCCAGCTAAGATAATTGCATGCACATTTTTTTATATTTGTTTTCAACCGAAAAGCCAAATACAGTATTTTAAACAGAGTGATGTAAGACACAGCTTGTCATTACTAGTTCTTGCACTACCACTTTGAGATGCCTTTGACTGAACTCACATGTGACCTCATTGTAGTTTCAGTAGAACAAAATCCAGGTCAGTCTGAAATGAAGACTAATTTGGTGTGTAGTAGATTGTAAATTCTATACAAATGTAAAATGTACAAAATGGCACACAAATGGAACATTTAAACATAAAGTAAACATATATCCATTTGAAAGATGTACGACATCATACAAGACATTGAAGGTTTATTTGAAGTTTGTACTATATGTGTATGTTCTCGTGCATTCCTTACTCTGTGTGTTGTCCCTCGGTCTCCTTCAGCTCCTACCTCCACTGTGAGTGGGCCGTAGAGCAGCAGCTGGAGAAAGACAAGAGGATTCAGCAGAAGATCAAACGTTTCAAGATTAAACAGGCACAGAGAGCCCACTTCTTTGCAGATGTAAGACCCTTTCACACCTGTGTGTGTGTGTGTGTGTGTGTGTGTGTGTGTGTGTGTGTGTGTGTGTGTTTGCCTGTTTAGCACAGGCGTGTTTGCATGCATCTCTGTAGTGTGCTTTAGGCCTTGATATGTTCATCCCACCCATCCATGCAGTCATACAGTGTGTTTTTCCCCCCAGACTCCAGATGGCATGAAGGCGGTTTACTTTGTCTTCCTGTGTGTTTTAGATGGAGGAGGATCCCTTTAACCCTGACTATGTCTTCCTGTGTGTTTTAGATGGAGGAGGATCCCTTTAACCCTGACTATGTCTTCCTGTGTGTTTTAGATGGAGGAGGATCCCTTTAACCTTGACTATGTCTTCCTGTGTGTTTTAGATGGAGGAGGATCCCTTTAACCCTGACTATGTCTTCCTGTGTGTTTTAGATGGAGGAGGATCCCTTTAACCCTGACTATGTCTTCCTGTGTGTTTTAGATGGAGGAGGATCCCTTTAACCCTGACTATGTCTTCCTGTGTGTTTTAGAATGAGGAGGATCCCTTTAACCCTGACTATGTCTTCCTGTGTGTTTTAGATGGAGAAGGATCCCTTTAACCCTGACTATGTCTTCCTGTGTGTTTTAGATGGAGGAGGATCCCTTTAACCCTGACTATGTCTTCCTGTGTGTTTTAGATGGAGGAGGATCCCTTTAACCCTGACTATGTCTTCCTGTGTGTTTTAGATGGAGGAGGATCCCTTTAACCCTGACTATGTCTTCCTGTGTGTTTTAGATGGAGGAGGATCCCTTTAACCCTGACTATGTCTTCCTGTGTGTTTTAGATGGAGGAGGATCCCTTTAACCCTGACTATGTCTTCATGTGTGTTTTAGATGGAGGAGGATCCCTTTAACCCTGACTATGTCTTCCTGTGTGTTTTAGAATGAGGAGGATCCCTTTAACCCTGACTATGTCTTCCTGTGTGTTTTAGATGGAGAAGGATCCCTTTAACCCTGACTATGTCTTCCTGTGTGTTTTAGATGGAGGAGGATCCCTTTAACCCTGACTATGTCTTCCTGTGTGTTTTAGATGGAGAAGGATCCCTTTAACCCTGACTATGTCTTCCTGTGTGTTTTAGATGGAGGAGGATCCCTTTAACCCTGACTATGTCTTCCTGTGTGTTTTAGATGGAGGAGGATCCCTTTAACCCTGACTATGTCTTCCTGTGTGTTTTAGATGGAGGAGGATCCCTTTAACCCTGACTATGTCTTCCTGTGTGTTTTAGATGGAGGAGGATCCCTTTAACCCTGACTATGTCTTCCTGTGTGTTTTAGATGGAGGAGGATCCCTTTAACCCTGACTATGTCTTCCTGTGTGTTTTAGATGGAGGAGGATCCCTTTAACCCTGACTACGTGGAGGTAGACAGAGTACTGGATGTGTCATATTGTGAAGACAAGGACACAGGAGAGGTACAAGCGGTGGAGGGGCAGGAGGGGGCCTCTTTCATTCACAACAAATGACCTCCAACGGAGAGATGATTAGACTGCCTTTTGTTGGAAAGAGAGAGAGAATGAGTGTGTATGTCTGAACATTGTGTGTGTGTATGTCCTTGATTGTGTCTCATCCCCTCACTTGTAGAAGATACTATTGTAAAGCATGGGGTCATTCCATACATGTGTATTATGGTTGTTGTCTCTGTTACTTTAGCTGTGGGTGTAGCTACTAGTGTTGCTCGGTGTACCGGTAACACCACAGTAACACCTCGTTAATACCACGGCAATACCACGGTACCAAAACCTCATGATACTTATGATACCAACATTTTAGAATAATATAGTACCGTTTGATCTTTTATTTATTATTATTTATTTATTTATTTATTTAAACATTTTTTATCCCTTTTTCTCCCCAATTTTCGTGGTATCCAATCGCTAGTAATTACTACCTTGTCTCATCGCTACAACTCCCGTACGGGCTCGGGAGAGACGAAGGTCGAAAGCCATGCGTCCTCCGAAGCACAACCCAACCAGCCGTACTGCCTCTTAACACAGCGCGCCTCCAACCCGGAAGCCAGCCGCACCAATGTGTCGGAGGAAACACCGTGTACCTGGCCCCCTTGGTTGGCGCGCACTGCGCCCGGCCCGCCACAGGAGTCGCTGGAGCGCGATGAGACAAGGATATCCCTACCGGCCAAACCCTCCCTACCCTGGACGATGCTATGCCAATTGTGCGTCGCCCCACGGATCTCCCGGTCGCGGCCAGCTGCGACAGAGCCTGGGCGCGAACCCAGAGACTCTGGTGGCGCAGTTAGCACTGCGATGCAGTGCCCTAGACCACTGCGCCACCCGGGAGGCCCCAGTACCGTTTGATCTTAAGAACCTGCTGATGCCAGTTGAATTTAAGCATCTAGTCTGTTGTATGAGCAGGTCGAATAATATCCACTTCACTTTCATCACATATCACGTGGCAGCTGTAATCAGCCAGCCTCATCCCCTACCAGCCCCCACTGACCTGCTTCTCTTCGGCCCCTCTTCATGCTCATCTATTCCTCCATCCCCGCTCGTGATGTCGACCCTGATGAGTCCTCTGTTGTTACATTTGTACATTTGTTACATTGGAACAGCACGCAGAGCGAGCAGAAAAGTTTGTACATTATATAATTTCATCACCTGTTATAACCAAGAGCACAGGCCAGTTTGATCTGACTTTGCAAGTTAACTGTCATGCAGCCTCTGAGTGTCAGAGTGGGAAAATAGAGCAGTGCTTTGCGACAGGCATGCTTACAGCTTTACAGCAAAGAAAATGGCTTGTCCCTAGGGTAACCATATTACCGCCACACCTGCGGTCACGAGTCATGACGACAGTCAAATTCCACATGACCGTTTAGTTACGGAAATTAGAGTTCTCCAAGCTCTGATACTTAAAAGCTCTGATACCATAAAAAAAGCCAGCTCTGATAGTAGCCTACCTAACTTGCTAACTCTATTGTCCCTCTAATCACTCTGACATCAATGCAAATGTAGTTGAAAATCTAATCAAACACTTCATGAGAGCTCATGAGCTCATGTGCAACATTTCAATAAGCTATGCAATTGCGTGAGATCCAAGTGATGGCCTCTATTAAAAAGAGGAGGATCCCATCAGCTTTCTATAGGCTAGGCCTACTATATTTATTTCTCAACTTTCCTAATATTAAGCACATTGCTTCTCTTTACAACAGGAGTATAGCCTACCTGGCTGGCATGAAAATAAACCACGGGAAAAGAGTCCTCCATTCGCTATTTAAGTGCATAGTTGACATGTATTTTTCCCCCTGCCCGTTTCGAGACAGTTACATGATAATGGTCCATTTTAAATCAAAACAAATGTCACACATATATTATTTATTATATGTAAAGACAAGATTAAATCAAGAATAGTCTGATGGATGACAATATTAGCTTATCACTTGTGAATGATATCAGTTGTGAATGATACCCAGCTTCAGGCAAACATCACATCATTTTTTTAAATACTTTTTCAAATCATATTCGCACAGCTCATATAGCCTAGCCCATAGACCTATATGTTTTGATAACATTTGTATCATAACTAAAGTGGCCAAAGTAACTTCTCAAAATTAAGCACATTCATCCACTTTACAATGGGTGTAGAGCCTAAATGACATACAGTGGGGAGAACAAGTATTTGATACACTGCCGATTTTTCAGGTTTTCCTACTTACAGAGCATGTAGAGGTCTGTAATTTTTTATCATAGGTACACTTCAACTGTGAGAGACGGAATCTAAAACAAAAATCCAGAAAATCACATTGTATGATTTTTAAGTAATTAATTTGCATTTTATTGCATGACATAAGTATTTGATACATCAGAAAAGCAGAACTTAATATTTGGTACAGAAACCTTTGACTTAGGTTGGAGTCATTAAAACTTGTTTTTCAACCACTCCACAAATTTCTTGTTAACAAACTATAGTTTTGGCAAGTCGGTTAGGACATCTACTTTGTGCATGACACAAGTCATTTTTCCAACAATTGTTTACAGACAGATTATTTAACTTATAATTCACTGTATCACAATTCCAGTGGGTCAGAAGTTTACATACACAAAGTCGACTGTGCCTTTAAACAGCTTGGAAAATTCCTGTAACGGGTGTCGTAATCCTCCTCCTCAAACGAGGAGAGGAGAGAAGGATCGAAAGACCAAAATGCAGCGGGTTGTGAATACATAATGAATTTTAATAAACAAGACGAAACTAAACACACGAAGAACACTTGATACTTTACAAAACAACAAAACGAAGTAAACAGACCTGGACACGAATTTACATACAACGTGAAGAACGCACGAACAGGAACAGACTACAAATACCTAACGACAATGAAACAGTCCCGTATGGTGCGCACATACACTGACACGGAAGACAATCACCCACAAACAAACAGTGAGAACACCCTACCTTAATATGACTCTCAATTAGAGGAAAACGCAAAACACCTGCCTCTAATTAAGAGCCATACCAGGCAACCCAAAACCAACATAGAAACAGAAAACATAGACTGCCCACCCAAAACTCACGCCCTGACCATCACACACATACAAAACAACAGAAAACAGGTCAGGAACGTGACAGAACCCCCCCCCCTCAAGGTGCGAACGCCGGGCGCACCAGCACAAAGTCCAGGGGAGGGTCTGGGTGGGCATCTGACCACGGTGGTGGCTCAGGCTCCGGACGCTGTCCCCACACCACCATAGTCACTCCCCACTTCTGTATCCCCCTGCCAATGACCACCCTCCAACTAAAACCACCTAAATGAAGGGGCAGCACCGGGATAAGGGGCAGCACCGGGATAAGGGGCAGCACCGGGATAAGGGGCAGCACCGGGATAAGGGGCAGCACCGGGATAAGGGGCGGCAGGTCCTGGCTGAGGGACTCTGGCAGGTCCTGGCTGAGGGACTCTGGCAGGTCCGGGCTGAGGGACTCTGGCAGGTCCGGGCTGAGGGACTCTGGCAGGTCCGGGCTGAGGGACTCTGGCAGGTCCGGGCTGAGGGACTCTGGCAGGTCCGGGCTGAGGGACTCTGGCAGGTCCGGGCTGAGGGACTCTGGCAGGTCCGGGCTGAGGGACTCTGGCAGGTCCGGGCTGAGGGACTCTGGCAGTTCCGGGCTGAGGGACTCTGGCAGGTCCGGGCTGAGGGACTCTGGCAGGTCCGGGCTGAGGGACTCTGGCAGGTCCGGGCTGAGGGACTCTGGCAGGTCCGGGCTGGGTGGCAGCTCATGACTGAGTGGCAGCTCATGACTGAGTGGCAGCTCATGACTGTAGGGCAGCTCATGACTGTAGGGCAGCTCCTGACTGGCTGGCGGCTCTGGCGGCTCCTGACTGGCTGGCGGCTCTGGCGGCTCCTGACTGGCTGGCGGCTCTGGCGGCTCCTGACTGGCTGGCGGCTCTGGCGGCTCCTGACTGGCTGGCGGCTCTGGCGGCTCCTGACTGGCTGGCGGCTCTGGCGGCTCCTGACTGACGGACGGCTCTAATGGCTCGTGGCAGACGGACGGCTCAGAAGGCGCTGTGCAGACAGACGGCTCTGGGCAGACGGACGGCTCAGACGGCTCTGGGCAGACGGACGGCTCAGACGGCGCTGGCCAGACGGACGGCTCAGACGGCGCTGGGCAGACGGACGGCTCAGACGGCGCTGGGCAGACGGACGGCTCAGACGGCGCTGGGCAGACGGACGGCTCAGACGGCGCTGGGCAGACGGACGGCTCAGACGGCGCTGGGCAGACGGACGGCTCAGACGGCGCTGGGCAGACGGACGGCTCAGACGGCGCTGGGCAGACGGACGGCTCAGACGGCGCTGGGCAGACGGACGGCTCAGACGGCGCTGGGCAGACGGACGGCTCAGACGGCGCTGGGCAGACGGACGGCTCAGACGGCGCTGGGCAGACGGACGGCTCAGACGGCGCTGGGCAGACGGATGGCTCAGACGGCGCTGGGCAGACAGGCAGTGCAGAAGGCGTTGGGCAGACGGCCGACTCTGCCCTGCTGAGGCGCACAGTAGGCCTGGTGCGTGGTGCCGGAACTGGAGGTACCGGGATGACGGCACGCACTTCAACGCTAGTGCGGGGAGCAGGGACAGGGCACACTGACTTCTCGAAGCGCACTATAGGCCTGGTGCGTGGTACCGGAACTGGAGGTACCGGGCTGAGGGCACGCACCTCCGGGCGAGTGCGGGGAGAAGGAACAGTGCGTACAGGGCCCTGGAGACGCACAGATGGCTTAGTGCGTGGTGCCGGAACTGGAGGCACTGGGCTGGAGACACGCACCATAGGAAGAGTGCGTGGAGGAGGAACAGGGCTCTTAAAACGCACTGGAAGCCTGGTGCGTGGTGTAGGCACTGGTGGTACTGGGCTGGGGCGAGGAGGTAGCGCCGGAAATACCGGACCGTGTAGGCTTACTGGCTCCCTTGAGCACTGAGCCTGCCCAACCTTACCTGGTTGCATGCTCCCCGTAGCCCGTCCAGTGCGGGGAGGTGGAATAACCCGCACTGGGCTGTGTTGGCGAACCGGGGACACCATGCGTAAAGCTGGTGCCATGTAAGCCGGCCCAAGGAGACGTACTGGTGGCCAGATATGTAGGGCCGGCCTCATGACATTTGGCTCAATGCCCAATCTAGCCCTACCAGTGCGGGGAGGTGGAATAACCCGCACTGGGCTATGCACCCGTACAGGAGACACCGTGCGCTCTACTGCGTAACATGGTGTCTGCCCGTACTCCCGCTCTCCACGGTTAGCCTGGGAAGTGGGCGCAGGTCTCCTACCTGCCCTCGGCCCACTACCTCTTAGCCCCCCCCCCCCAAGAAATGTTTGGGTAGTACTTGCGGGCTTCCAGCCTTGCTTCCGTGCTGCCTCCTCATAACGTCGCCTCTCCGCTTTCGCTGCCTCCAGCTCCGCTTTGGGGCGGCGACACTCCACTGGCTCTGCCCAGGGTCCTTTACCGTCCAGGATCTCTTCCCATGTCCAATCCTCCTTTTCCCACTGCTGCTGTCGTTGCTGTGTGTTAACCTGCTGCTTGATCTGGGTTTGGTGGGTGATTCTGTAACGGGTGTCGTAATCCTCCTCCTCAAACGAGGAGAGGAGAGAAGGATCGAAAGACCAAAATGCAGCGGGTTGTGAATACGTAATGAATTTTAATAAACAAGACGAAACTAAACACACGAAGAACACTTGATACTTTACAAAACAACAAAAAGAAGTAAACAGACCTGGACACGAATTTACATACAACGTGAAGAACGCACGAACAGGAACAGACTACAAATACCTAACGACAATGAAACAGTCCCGTATGGTGCGCACATACACTGACACGGAAGACAATCACCCACAAACAAACAGTGAGAACACCCTACCTTAATATGACTCTCAATTAGAGGAAAACGCAAAGCACCTGCCTCTAATTAAGAGCCATACCAGGCAACCCAAAACCAACATAGAAACAGAAAACATAGACTGCCCACCCAAAACTCACGCCCTGACCATCACACACATACAAAACAACAGAAAACAGGTCAGGAACGTGACAATTCCAGAGAATTTTGTCATGGCTTTAGAAGCTTCTGATAGGCTAATTTACATAATTTGAGTCAATTGGAGGTGTATTTCAAGGCCTACCTTCAAACTCAGTGCCTCTTTGCTTGACATCATGGGAAAATCAAAAGAAATCAGCCAAGACCTCAGAAAAAAAAATGTAGACCTCCACAAGTCTGGTTCATCCTTGGGAGCAATTTCCAAATGCCTGAAGGTACCACGTTAATCTGTACAACCAATAGTACGCAAGTATAAACACCATGGGACCACGCAGCCGTCATACTGCTCAGGAAGGAGACACGT
This sequence comes from Salvelinus fontinalis, assembly GCF_029448725.1. Lineage (NCBI taxonomy): Eukaryota > Metazoa > Chordata > Actinopteri > Salmoniformes > Salmonidae > Salvelinus > Salvelinus fontinalis. The sequence goes on from NC_074699.1 coordinate 26,956,951, forward strand.
TCTGTCTCCTAGAGATGCACGTACTTTGATGTGAAAAGTACAAATCAATCCCAGAACAACAGCAAAGGACCTTGTGAAGATGCTGGAGGAAACAGGTACAAAAGTATCTATAGCCACAGTAAAACGAGTCCTAAATCGACATAACCTGAAATGTCACTCAGCAAGGAAGAAGCCACTCCTCCAAAACCGCCATAAAAAAGCCAGACTACGGTTTGCAACTGCACATGGGGACAAAGATCGTACTTTTTGGAGAATGTCCTCTGGTCTGATGAAACAAAAATAGAACTGTTTGGCCATAATGACCATCATTATGTTTGGAGGAAAAGGGGGGAGGCTTGCAACCCGAAGGACACCATTCCAACCGTGAAGAACCGGTGTGACAGCATCATGTTGTGGGGGTGCTTTGCTGCAGGAGGGACTGGTGAACTTCACAAAATAGATGGCATCATGAGGAAGGACAATTATGTGGCTATTATTAGGCTACCCGAAACGTTAGACCCAAGTTAAACAATTTAAAGGCAATGCTACCAAATACTAATTGAGTGTATGTTAACTTCTGACCCACTGGGAATGTGATGAAAGAAATAAAAGCTGAAATAAATAATTCTCTCTGCTAATATTCTGACATTTCACATTCTTAAAATGAAGTGGTGATCCTAACTGACCTAAGGCAGGGAATTTTTACTAGGATTAAATGTCAGGAATTGTGAAAAACTGAGTTTAAATGTATTTGGCTAAGATGTATGTAAACTTCCGACTTCAACTGTATAGCCTACTGCCGTGTGCGCATTGCTGCACTTATAATGTGAAGGAATAGCCTAATAGTTGATCAACTTTTTAAGCTAAACATTCTCATCTGTTGCGTCAGGCTTATTGCTTAAAACAGTTTTTTTGATGCTAGTGGTTGTATTAATTTGGGATCTATCGCATCCCACAACTGTCCAAGACTATGTTTGGAATATGTATTTCTCGCACAGAGTAGAGTAGGTCAACGTTTGTACTATGGGGAATAGTAGATTGACATAGGCTAGTGCGTTTGCTGTTCGTTAGGCCTACTCATCTTGTTGGCTGACAAAAAGTAAATGTGGACAGTTCTTCCAATATCTTGAATATGCACCTTGGTATTGGATAAGGACGCACACAGTTGTGTCCCCGATGTGTCTGTCTTCACTTGTAGCCTGTGAGAAAGACCTGATCACGTGACGGAGAGCCATGTGTGTGATAGGTGCTTCGAAACGCAGCCGGGAGAAGGAATTTATGATTATTATATTCAGCCCATGGGCCCAACGGTCACTGGCCGCAAAAGGCATGGATTTTTTTAGGGGACATTACGGACACACAAAAGGGATGCTGCCGGGAAATTTGAGGCATTATTAACTGCTTGAGTGAGAGACTGATGAAGTGTGTACAGCCTGCGCAAGAAACAAAGCAGAGCTCATGCCTTTCATGTGACTTTTTTCAAATCATCATTAGAGTTGCATCATGCAGTCTTAGAATGTATTAAAAATCTAAACATATAGCCCAACATTTGTATCACAACTAAAGTTACTAAACATAAATAACTCTAAATTAAGCATATAGGAGTACCTGTTTCTTTGTTAACCGCTCAACACAGAATAGAGAAAATAAATATCCTTCCTATTTTATTCAGCTATGTTCAATTGTATTCTTCATACTATAAAATAATGGCATGGAATTCTATGCAAATCTTGTCTGCTAAATGAACTAGTGTAGCCCACAGCCATATGGCATAGCCAGATCAGGACCTAACATAAGGACAACTCAGAGTATGCTATTCTGTTCTTCTGAAATAGACTGCATTTTCTTCATATCATGTTTTTAGACCTGTTTAAAATAAATCATAGATTTATTGTGAAGGTGTAGGCTATATTACATGGATTTATTAGACTTTTTCAAATGTATATGTTCCAAAGGTCTGCATCAGTGGCTTGTAGGCTATGTGTGGAAGCCAGGAGATGCTAAATGTGTTTATGTTAATTAATGGTCAATTACCGTGTGACCGACAGTTATTTGCTTGACAATCACCGGCTGACGAAATTTCGTGACCGCCACAGCCCTACTTGTCCCTAGCCTGAATGGTTCAGAAATCTGTTTCTTTCTGGTGCTCCTTAAATTCTGTTTGGTGCCTAGCGTTTTAAAAGTTGAGAGCAGTGTGTGTTTGTGGGAGAGAGTGAGTGGTGTGTGTGTGTGTGTGTGTGTGTGTGTGTGTGTTTTTACGAGAGGGAAGGAGATTGAGTGTGAGGAAGGGATGTGTGTGTCTATTTTAACTGAAGAGTAAAGCAGGTTTCATGCAGTGTTTTCTCCTTACTGACACAATGACATGCAGATCATTATGCATGTATGTTCCTTCCCCCCATTCCTCCAGCCAAATCACAGGTAGGCCTTTGCAAATATGAGCAAATCAACCATTCTATGCAGTATTTTATTAAACACTGAACAGTGTGACGTTTCATTCAATATGTGTTGTATTGAGTAAAAGTGTGAATTTCAGTGACAGGTTTTTGCGTAGCTCATGCGCAGTAGGTTTAGAAAACGGGATACTGGGTGAACAGGACGCTAGTGACAACACTAGTAGCTACTAAAAGGTGAAGCTTTCTATGCTTTTTTGTGTTAACTCACAACCTCTCTCTCTCTCTTTCTTTCCCCTTCTCTCCGTCCCTCTTCCCCCAGCAGGTGGTGTACTACCTGGTGAAGTGGTGCTCTCTGCCCTATGAAGACAGTACGTGGGAACTGAAGGGGGATGTGGACCAGAGTAAAATAGAGGAGTTTGAGCTGCTGCAGGCAGCAAGGCCAGACTCCCGCAGGACGGTAAGCCCCCTTTATTCAACCTCCTTTCTCTTCTCTTCCTCTCTCTTCTTTTCTCATCCTCTAACATTCTCTACCCCACAGGAGCGTCCCCCAGCCAGCCTGTGGAAGAAGAGGGATCAGTCGAGGGAGTACAGTAACAGTAACGTCCTCAGGGACTACCAGCTGGAGGGAGTCAACTGGCTCCTCTTCAACTGGTACAACAGGTCAGTAGGGCCCCCTGAGGCCACACACACACATGTTAAGTTCATGTTTTAAGTATCCCTATATTTCTGTTATTACAGGGCTATCACTCAGTCAAGAGTGCGCATGCACAGGAAGTCTGTTGGTTGATGAACCTAGCCTTGAGTGTAATGGCTACCTTGTAGTGTATTCAAGAGTATAGTAAACTTTGTTAAACTGGAACCTTGTCGTTGTGTCATTTCGAGTTAACATTGGTAGCAGAGGATGGCTAATAACTACAATGTGCCACCTCGCTTCGACGAGAAGAGGTCGTACGAAAGTTGGGAAAATGAACTGGGAATCTGGACACGCGTTACTAATCTGGACACGAAAAAGCAAGCACTTGCGGTGGTATTATCGCTCGAGGGAAGAGCGAGAGATACAGCACTGGAAATATCCCTGGAGGATTTGAACAAGGATGACGGTATGGGAACTTTGATCACAGCACTGGATTCTGTATTTCTTAAAAAGAAGAGAAAGACCGTGCCTACGAGGCATATTCAAACTTTGACAGTGTTACGAGAGATATTTTGGTTGCAATGACGGACTACATCATTGATTTCGAACAGAGGTACAAAAGAATGCCCAAGTACGACATGGTTCTCCCGGATGCAGTGTTAGCTTTCAAGTTGCTAGATACTGCCAGTCTAGATGGTAGGGAGAAACAGTTGGCTTTGACTGCTTGTACTGTGCTGACTTTTGCATCTATGAAGTCGGCACTAAAAATAATATTTGGTGAAAAGACATCTGTCGCGCCAATAACAGATGGAATGCAAGTGAGTGACGCATCATATTACACCGAGCAGCACAGAAAAGCCACCAACAATTCACGTTCTCAAGACAACCAGAAGAGGGCGCCATTTCCCGGCACAAATCCACTGGACAAATATGGAAGGAGATCGAAATGTGCTATTTGTCAAAGCACTTACCATTGGGTTAAAGACTGTCCTCATAAAAATGAACAAGTTAAACTAACAGAAGAAAATGTAAACACAGAGATAGAGCAGTGTAACATTACACTGTTTTCAAATGAATCTGCTTCTGATACTGAGATTTTTATAGTTGAATCCTTAGGATCTGCTGTGATTGATACTGCATGTACACGGACAGTGTGTGGTGCAAAATGGCTTGATAGCTATGTCAGTGAACTAAATATGAAAGAAGTACAAAATATGATTGGCACACCAAGCAACAGAGCTTTCAAATTTGGAGATGGGAGAATTGTCCATTCTACCAAAAGAGTTAAGATACCAGCAAAAATTGGTCAGACTAAGTGTCACATTGAAACAGAGGTGGTCCCTACAGATATCCCCTTACTATTAAGCAAAGCTTCCCTCAAGAAGGCAGAGGCTGTACTAGACCTAAAAAATGACAAGGCAGTGATGTTTAACCTCTACTTCCTCAGAATCCCGGGTCCGGGAGCACCCCCACCAGTAAAAAAGCTGACTAGCATAGGCTAGCATAGCGTCACAAGTAAATAGTAGCATCTAAATATCATTAAATCACAAGTCCAAGACACCAGATGAAAGATAAACATCTTGGTAATCAAGCCATCATTTCTGATTTTTAAAATGTTTTACAGGGAAGACACAATATGTAAATCTATTAGCTAACCACGTTAGCAAAAGACTCCACTTTTATTACTCCATCAGTTTTTGACTCCATCAGTAGCTATCACAAATTCGACCAAATAAAGATATAAATAGCCACTAACCAAGATAAAACCTCATCAGATGAGAGTCTGATAACATATTTATTGTATAGCATATGTTTTGTTAGAAAAATGTGCATATTTCAGGTATAAATCATAGTTTACCATTGCAGCCACCATCACAAATCGACTAGAATAACTACAGAGAGCAACGTGTATTACCTAATTACTCATCATAAAACATTTCTTAAAAATACACAGCGTACAGCAATGGAAAGACACAGATCTTGTGAATCCAGACAATATTTCAGATTTTCTAAGTGTTTTACAGCGAAAACACAATATAGCGTTATATCAGCTTAGCACAGTAGCAAACCAAACAACAGCATTGATTCCAGCCAAACATAGCGATAACGTATTCACCACCAAAATATATTAATTTTCACTAACCTTCTCAGAATTCTTCAGGTGACAGTCCTGTAAGATCATATTACACAATGCATATAGAGTTTGTTCGAAAATGTGCATATTTAGCGTCACAAATCGTGCTTATACAATGAGAAAAGTTGCCAAGCTCCCCAGAAAATTTCGGGCGCCATCTTGGAGAGTCACCTAGTCTAATCAATAAATAATCACAAACTTGACTAAAAAATACAGGGTGGACAGCAATTGAAAGACAAATTAGTTCTTAATGCAATCGCTGAATTACATTTTTTAAATTAACGATACTGCGCAATACTGGGTGCAATACAGGGTGCGATAGCGCAAGGCTACACGGAAAATAATGGCGTCTTATGCATTTTACTTTTTCAACAGAACAACGAATTATCAGCATAAATAGTACTTACTATTAGCTGAACTCCCATCAGAATCTTGGGAAAGGTGTCCGTTGGCCAAAATAATCGTTGCTGGGTTGGAGAATGTTTCCTTCGACGTTGCAATTAGCAGTACACAATGGCATTGGAGAGAGAGATACCCAACTCAATACAACGTCAGAAAATGAAATGCCCGAAAATCGCAATATACTGACATAAACTGATATAAATCGGTTTGAAATAACAAGATTATGATGTCTTTAAAGCCTATATCGAATAAAAACAGAGCCGGATATATCTAGTTTCTAAAACCAGAGCTTCTAAAAAGACATTCCAAGACCCTTTCTGCGTCAGCGCGAAGGTCCAAAAGGCTGGACACCTCGATTCCAACCAATTTATCAACTTTCTGAACTGCGTAGAGACCATTTCAACTCTCCCTATTCGCTAACAACCAGGGGAAGGCGTATGTGCATCTCAACCAATAGAAGACAGTCAGGGTTATCTACAGGTCTGGGAACAGCAAGCAGATTTCACCATTTTCAAATCCTCATAGGAGAATTGCTCTAAGTCGAGTTCTGTTTCACTTACAGACATAATTCAAACGGTTTTAGAAACTAGAGAGTGTTTTCTATCCAATAATAATATGCATATTGTACGAGCAAGAATTGAGTACGAGGCAGTTTAATTTGGATACGAATTTGTGCTATGTCGAAATGGCACCCCCCTAGTGGCAAGAAGTTAAACAACCAGTGACTCTTGAACTTACCACTTCAGGCCACTATTGTGTTAACATTTTAGACAAAGACATCACACAGATTCCATGCAAAAATGAGATTCTGACTGACACAGAGAACATGAGCACTAAAGAAAAACACAAAGTATTGTTAAAGCTTTACAAACAGTTTGGACATGCTACAGTTGACAGATTTCAGAAGTTACTCAGCAGTTCAGGGAATAATGATGATGAGAAGTACGAAACTGGAAACAAAGTGTACTACAAACGAGTTGACTGTCAAGAGTGGAAAGGACCGGGAGTAGTCATTGGTCAAGATGGTGTGGTGATATTTGTGAGGCACAAATAATATATAGTCCATTGCTGTCATGCTAGTTAGTGTTAATGTATTGCGAGTTGTATCATTGCAGTAGCAACCTGGTTCACTGATGAAGCTGGTGTGTTATTCTATGGGCTGTCAGACTTAATCAGGACAGGCTGACAATGATCCTTGCTTTTTTTTGTATCCCTTTTTTTTAATTATTATTATCTATGAACAAAATATATATATATATATATATATATTAAAAAAAACTTTTTTACATTTGTACTAATGGGGATCTTGAATAATACTTGGACATTTAAACATGTTGTTGATGTTTTATTTGTCTTTAAAGAAAAGGGGGAAATTGTTAAGTTCATGTTTTAAGTATCCCTATATTTCTGTTATTACGGGGCTATCACTCAGTCAAGAGTGTGTGTTCTCTGGTGTACTTTTAGATTGCCAGATTGAACAAAACTCTTCCCACATTGATCACAGCTATAAGGTTTCTCTCACCTCATTGTCAGGGTGCATCACTCAAGATTGCGGAAAGTAAATGATCAACAAGATACAGGGGCTGTTGCTGAGAATCAGTCTCCTAATGAAAATGACAAAAAGGACACAGTAACAGACACAATGTCACGTTCCTGACCCATTTTCTGTTATTTTGTATGTGTTTAGTAGGTCAGGGCGTGAGTTGGGGGTGGGCATTCTATGTTTTGTGTTTCTATGTTTAGGTCATTTGTAATTAGCCTTATATGGTTCTCAATCAGAGACAGGTGTTTGACTTTTCCTCTGATTGAGAACCATATAAAGGTAGGCTGTTCACACTGTTTGTTTGTGGGTGGTTGTCTTCCGTGTCTGTGTATGTTGCACCACACGGGACTGTTTCGGTTTGTTCGTTCGTTTGTTGTAGTCTGTACCTGTTCGTGCGTTCTTCGTGTTATATGTAAGTTCTCATAGTTCAGGTCTGTCTACGTTCGTTTGTTATTTTGTAGTTTGTTGAATTGTTTTCGTCTTTAATTTAATGAATTCATCATGTCATATACAAACGCTGCGCTTTGGTCCAATCCCTACTCCTCCTCTTCTTCTTCCGAAGAGGAGGAGGAAAACCGTTACAGAACCACCCACCTACCATGGATCAAGCAGCGTGAGAGGAACCAGCAGCAGCGGCCAAAGAACCAGGACTCGTGGACTTGGGAGGAAATATTGGACGGTAAGGGACCCTGGGCTAAACCAGGAGAATATCGCCGCCCCAAAGCTGAGCTGGAGGCAGCGAAAACAGAGAGGCGGCATTTCGAGGAGCTAGCTCGGAAGCAGGAGAAGGATCTGCGCTACACTACGTGGGAGGAGATCGACAGGTGGGCGATCAACCCAGGGCGAGTGCCGGTGCCCGCCTGGGATTCTCTGGCGCATTGCGAGGAGGGATACCGGCGAATGGTGGCAGCACGACGACGCGGTAGGAAGCCTGTGAGTAAACCCCAAAAATGTCTTGGGGGGGAGGCTAAGAAGGAGAGTGGCGAAGTCAGGTAGGAGACCTGCGCCCACTCCCTGTACTTACCGTGGAGAGCGAGAGTACGGGCAGACACCGTGTTACGCAGTAGAGCGCATGGTGTCTCCTGTACGTGTGCACAGCCCGGTGCGGTACATACCAGCTCCTCGTATCGGCCGGGCCAGATTGAGTATTGAGCCGGATGTCATGAAGCCGGCCCTACATATTTGGCCACCAGTACGTCTCCTCGGGCCGGCTTACATGGCACCAGCCTTACGCATGGTGTCCCCGGTTCGCCTACATAGCCCGGTGCGGGTTATTCCACCTCCCCGCACTGGTCGGGCGACGGGGAGCATACAACCAGGTAAGGTTGGGCAGGCTCAGTGCTCAAGGGAGCCAGTACGCCTGCACGGTCCGGTATTTCCGGCGCCACCTCCCCGCTCCAGCCCAGTACCACCAGTGCCTACACCAGGCTTCCAGTGCGTCTCCAGAGCCCTGCTCCTCCTCCACGCACTAGCCCTGTGGTGCGTGTCTCCAGCCCAGTGCCTCCAGTTCCGGCATCACGCATCAAGCCTCCTGTGCGTCTCCAGAGCCCTGTACGCACTGTTCCTTCTCCCCGTACTCGCCCTGATGTGCGTGCCTTCAGCCCGGTACCACCAGTGCCGGTACCACGCACCAGGCCTATAGTACGCCTTGAGAGTCCAGTGTGCCCTGTTGCTGCTCCCCGCACTAGCCTGAAGGTGCGTGTCTTTAGCCCGGTACCTCCAGTTCCGGTACCACGCACCAGGCCTACATTGCGTCTCAGCCGGCCAGAATCTGCCGTCTGCTAAGCGGCACCTGAATGGCCCGTCTGCCCAACGGCGCCTGAACTGCCCGTCTGCCCAACGGCGCCTGAACTGCCCGTCTGCCAAGCGGCGCCTGAACTGCCCGTCTGCCCAACGGCGCCTGAACTGCCCGTCTGCCCAACGGCGCCTAAACTGCCCGTCTGCCCAACGGCGCCTGAACTGCCCGTCTGCCCAGCGCCGCATGAACTGCCCGTCTGTACTGAGCCTTCAAAGCCGCCCGTCTGTACTGAGCCTGCAAAGCCGCCCGTCTGCCATGAGCCTTCAGAGCCGTCCGCCAGACAGGAGCCGCTAGAGCCTTCCGCCAGACAGGAGCCGCTAGAGCCTTCCGCCAGACAGGAGCAGCCAAAGCCTTCCGCCAGACAGGAGCAGCCAAAGCCTTCCGCCAGACAGGAGCAGCCAAAGCCTTCCGCCAGACAGGATCAGCCAGAGCCTTCCGCCAGACAGGATCGGCCAGAGCCTTCCGCCAGACAGGATCAGCCAGAGCCGTCAGCGAGCCATGACCAGCCAGAGCCGTCAGCGAGCCATGACCAGCCAGAGCCGTCAGCGAGCCATGACCAGCCAGAGCCGTCATCCAGCCATGACCAGCCAGAGCCGTCATCCAGCCATGACCAGCCAGAGCCGTCATCCAGCCATGACCAGCCAGAGCCGTCATCCAGCCATGACCAGCCAGAGCCGTCATCCAGCCATGACCAGCCAGAGCCGTCATCCAGCCATGACCAGCCAGAGCCGTCATCCAGCCAGAGCCGTCATCCAGCCATGACCAGCCAGAGCCGTCATCCAGCCATGACCAGCCAGAGCCGTCATCCAGCCAGGATCCGCCAGAGCCAGCCAGCCAGGATCCGCCAGAGCCTGCCAGCCATGACCAGCCAGAGCCGTCATCCAGCCAGGATCTGCCAGAGGCAGCCAGCCAGGATCCGCCAGCCAGCCAGGATCCGCCAGCCAGCCAGGATCCGCCAGCCAGCCAGGATCCGCCAGCCAGCCAGGATCCGCCAGCCAGCCAGGATCCGCCAGCCAGCCAGGATCCGCCAGCCAGCCAGGATCCGCCAGCCAGCCAGGATCCGCCAGCCAGCCAGGATCCGCCAGCCAGCCAGGATCCGCCAGCCAGCCAGGATCCGCCAGAGCCAGCCAGCCAGGATCCGCCAGAGCCAGCCAGCCAGGATCCGCCAGAGCCAGCCAGCCAGGATCCGCCAGAGCCAGCCAGCCAGGATCCGCCAGAGCCAGCCAGCCAGGATCCGCCAGAGCCAGCCAGCCAGGATCCGCCAGAGCCAGTCATTCTGGTGTTGCCCCTCATTCTGGTGTTGCCCCTCATTCTGGTGTTGCCCCTCATTCTGGTGTTGCCCCTCATTCTGGTGTTGCCCCTCATTCTGATGTTGCCCCTCATTCTGATGTTGCCCCTCATTCCGGTGCTGCCCCTCATTCCGGTGCTGCCCCTCATTCCGGTGCTGCCCCTCAGTCCGGTGCTGCCCCTTAATCCAGTGGGGTTAATTTGGAGGGTGGTCATTGGGATGAGGCTAAAGAAGCGGGGATTTATTATGGTGGGATGGGGACCACGCCCAGAGCCTGAGCCGCCGCCGTGGACAGATGCCCACCCAGACCCTCCCCTAGACTTTTGGTGGTGCGTCCCGAGTTCGCACCTTGAGGGGGGGGGGGGGGGGTCTGTCACGTTCCTGACCTGTTTTCTGTTATTTTGTATGTGTTTAGTTGGTCAGGGCGTGAGTTGGGGTGGGCATTCTATGTTTTGTGTTTCTATGTTCAGGTCATTTGTAATTAGCCTTATATGGTTCTCAATCAGAGACAGGTGTTTGACTTTTCCTCTGATTGAGAACCATATAAAGGTAGGCTGTTCACACTGTTTGGTTGTGGGTGGTTGTCTTCCGTGTCTGTGTATGTTGCACCACACGGGACTGTTTCGGTTTGTTTGTTCGTTTGTTGTAGTCTGTACCTGTTCGTGCGTTCTTCGTGTTATATGTAAGTTCTCATAGTTCAGGTCTGTCTACGTTCGTTTGTTATTTTGTAGTTTGTTGAAGTGTTTTCGGTTTTCGTCTTTAATTTAATAAATTCATCATGTCATATACAAACGCTGCGCTTTGGTCCAATCCCTACTCCTCCTCTTCTTCTTCCGAAGAGGAGGAGGAAAACCGTTACACACAAACCTACCAGATGTCGCATCCAATGATATGGACACTGAAACTGACATAGGAAATGGAGCAGAGACCTTCAACCATGCCACAGCTAATACTGTTGAGCTTTCAAATAAGGAAAACATTCAACAACAGCCACGTGTTAAGAGAACATGGTTGTTCCAATCTGAAAACTGGACAAACTGTTAAATACATGGACAGAGAAAGTGGTATTCCACATACAGCAACCGTCATTGGACGAGCAGGAAAAGCAAAACACAAGAACTGGTACAACTTGCAGTACTCTGAACCAGCTACACTTTCTGGTACATCAGAATTGAACCAATGGAAAATCGAGAAGAACAGCATGACATTCAAAATGATGATGTACTTGAAACAAAGGACTTGTCATTTGACTCAGCTAAGCTAGATGAGCTCAGTAATTGGAGGAAAAATGGAGTGTTTGAGGAAGTCAAAGACATTGGCCAAAAGTGCGTCTCAACAAGGTGGGTGTGTACCCATAAAGAATCGTTAACTGGAATAGTGCCCAAAGCACGTCTAGTGGCTAGAGGTTTTGAGGAGCTGGCTGCTAAAGAACTCCCAAAAGACTCACCGACATGCGCCTCAGAGTCACTCAGATTGCTGATGTCAGTGATCTGCCAGAAAAAATGGAAACTTAATTCCATAGACATCAAATCTGGATTTTTGCAGGGAACAGAGCTGTCAAGGGAAATTCACATCCGACCTCCGCCCGAAGCTAAAAGCGAAGGAACATTGTGGAAACTAAAAAAGTGTGTGTATGGACTGGCAGATGGATCACTCTACTGGTACAACAAAGTCAAGGCAACAATGCTGAATACAGGTGGAAAAATGTCACAAGTGGATCCTGCAGTCTTCTATTGGCTTGATCAAGACTGCAAGACTTGCCTGTCATGTTGATGACTTTATCTGGGGTGGCTCACAGACCTTTGCTTCAACTGTGATTCCACACCTCAAAGCTGTTTTCTAGGTTGGCTGTGAGGAGCATGATAATTTTTGTTATGTTGGCATAGAGTTTATTACAGTTGATGGAAAAATACTGATTCAACAGGAGAGCTATATCAAGAATCTTCAACCCATCCACATGGATTCTTCAAGAGCCATACAAAGGAATTCCCCTCTATGTGGAATTGAAGCTGGTCAATTGAGGTCAAAGATAGGACAAGTTTTATGGGCTGCGAGACAGAGTAGACCTGGTTTGATGGTTGCAACTTGGCATCTAACACAAAACACGCCACTGTACAAACCATTCATGAGGCAAACAAAGTTGTTCGTAAACTGAAATCACAACAAGTGACTTTAAAGTTTCAGCATGTTGGAAAAGATGACTCTTTGAAACTAGTTGTCTTCAGTGATGCTTCGCTAGGTTAACACTGGTGGGACAAAACGGCACTTCCTACCTGTAGTTTGTGTCACTGACAAGTACTCATTAGTTGATGCTGTGAAGTCAACCAAGTCTGTCACAGAGAAAAGATTTTGAGATTAGCAGCATCAAGGAACTTATTCAAGCACAGAGAATCCAGCGGACGCTGTGGTCGACCACAAAGGAACAGCTTGCTGACTGTCTGACTAAAAAAGGAGCATCCGGTCTTGTGCTCCTACAGGCTGTCGCTCCTACAGGCTCTCAGTAATGGAAAGTGGCAGCTTGAGTAATACAAATAAAAACTGTCACACAACCCATTTGTAATGGGGATCTTGAATAATACTTGGACATTTAATTATATTGTTGATGTTTTATTTGTCTTTAAAGAAAAGGGGGAAATTGTTAAGTTCATGTTTTAAGTATCCCTATATTTCTGTTATTACGGGGCTATCACTCAGTCAAGAGTGTGCATGCGCAGGAAGTCTGTTGGTTGATGAACCTAGCCTTGAGTGTAATGGCTACCTTGTAGTTGTAACGGGCGTCGTAATCCTCCTCCTCGGACGAGGAGGAGAGGCGAGAAGGATCAGACCAATATGCAGAGTGGAAAGTGGTCATCTTTTAATTCACGTAGACTGAACACTTAATATACAAAACAACAAACGTGACAAAACCGCAAACAGTCCCGTGTGGTACTAACACTGACATGAGATACAAACACCCACAAAACACACGTGAATCCCAGGCTGCCTAAGTATGATTCTCAATCAGGGACAACGATTGACAGCTGTCTCTGATTGAGAATCATACCTGGCCGAACACAGAAAATAACACATCGACAACCCACCCCAACTCACGCCCTGACCAACTAAATAAATAGAAGAAAAAAGGAAAAACAGGTCAGGAACGTGACAGTAGTGTATTCAAGAGTATAGTAAACTTTGTTAAACTGGAACCTTGTCGTTGTGTCATTTCGAGTTAACACACACACACACACACACACACATACACACTGTACCTGTATGCATGTGCAAACAAACAGACACACAGTGTTCTACTGCCCTGAACAGATTCTGACAGTCAGAAACACAGGGTTATTCCAGACTTCAGATCCTAGGTTTCAGCTCTGTGGTTGTAGCATACTGCATCCAGCCAGAGAGACAAGGGCTGGACTGTCAGATTGCTAAGTAGTGCAGAAGAGAAGCCAGTGAAGCAGTGAGCTGACAGCATGTCTGTACCGAGACAGGGAGACGCTTGCTCAGAGCCTGCTGACTTCTAGCTTGGTTTAGTATGCAAAACCTCTGAAGAATGTGGTTAATAGGCTTGGAAGGTATGTCGTATATACCATATACCGGGGTATTTTGAAATACCAATGGTATGATTTTAGTTTTGATTTGTTTTTTGGTGGGCCCTAAAGCTCAGAGGGGTGCGTGTTACGTCACTGCTTATAACTATCAGTTAACTATCTAAGATAAATGATCTCCTGCTCATGGCGCCAGCTATGCATTTGGTTTAATAACTTGCTAGCTATGTGGCTAGCTTGCAAGATCACGCTTCTTGGTTACAGCAGAGACAATCAATCTCCTCCTTGATCAAGATCCCTACTGCTTGAATTTTCTTTGTGCGTAATAATAAAAATATATATATACAGTGGGGAGAACAAGTATTTGATACACTGCCGATTTTGCAGGTTTTCCTACATACAAAGCATGTAGAGGTCTGTCATTTTTATCATAGGTACACTTCAACTGTGAGAGATGGAATCTAAAACAAAAATCCAGAAAATCACATTGTATGATTTTTAAGTAATTAATTTGCATTTTATTGCAAGGGAGAGAGAGAGCGAGTGAGTGTGGAACACATCCCAAATCATCTGTTTGTCTGTAGCCAGGCTGTAGTGTTGCTACTGGGACTGTGTTTCAGAGTGCTGTGAACTTCTTAAAGGTCCAATGTAGCACTTTTTTTATCTCTATCAAATTATTTTTCGGTAACAATCAAGTACCTTAAAACCTTCAGGGGGGAAAAAAATTGCTTCTTAGCAGAGAGCAATTTCTCAAGCAAGAATTTTGCCAGGGCTGCCTGGGAGGGGTCTGAGTGGGGAGGGGAAAACTGAAAACTAACTGTTATTGACAGAAAGGTTTGGAACTCTCTTTTTTATTGGTCTATCAACTAATTTACTGTGATGTTACCAGGCAGGACAAAACAACATCCCACCAAAACAGGCTGAAATTTCAGCAGGTATTTTCAATCCGCTCTTACACTAAAAGGGCATTATCAGAATTTTCACAATTTCAGAGTATTATTCCATTCTCATATTGTGGAAATATTTATAAAACATAGGAAATCCTGTTTTTGACTGCACCGAGCCTTTAAGATTAAGGAAAAAAGTATAGGAAGCAAGTGGGAGTATCTGCTCTTTGCAATTAATGTCAAGATTCACTGTAACACCCCCACCCTCTGGACAACCAGATTAATGTTCTGCCTGACTACTAGAGGAAGGATTCTGTTCAGCCCAGTCTCATCACTTAATATCAATATCAGACAGGACCACAACTACTCTATACATGTTTTGGGACTGTAATGTCTCTCTCTCTTCCTCCAACCCCCCTCTCGCTTCCTCTCACTCCTTTCTTACTCCCTCCCTGCACCCCACCCCTCTCTCCCTCTCTTCCTCCCTGACAGACGGAACTGTATCCTGGCAGATGAGATGGGTCTGGGGAAGACCATCCAGTCCATCACGTTTCTGGAGGAGATCTGGCGTGTGGGCATCAGGGGCCCCTTCCTCATCATCGCCCCCCTCTCCACCATCGCCAACTGGGAGAGGGAGTTCAGAACGTGGACCCACCTCAACGTCATTGTCTACCACGGCTCCATGGTCAGCAGGCAGATGCTGCAGCAGTACGAGATGTACTCCAGGGACACACAGGTAAACAACAACATAAATAAACAACACAGGCTAGCTGTACGAGATGTATAGTCAGGGACCCACATCAAGATGGGTCCTTGACATTTCAAAAAGTTGTTCTCTGATGAGGGGAGGTGGTGGTTGTCAGAACAACAGCAAAAGGGCCTTGAAACCCGCTGGCAGCCAGCATCTCATAATGGGGACGAAGAACAGGAGATAATGTGATGCACATCATTAGCTGTGAAAGATTAAGTGAAACTCAGGTGTTTCTCTGTTCCATTAAAGTAATGACAGTATTTTAGTATTACATTGTTATTGATTACTGCATTGTTGGGCCTTTCACTGTACTTGTGCATGTGACGTTAAAGGTTGAAACTTGAAAGCAGGACTCAATTTAAAGGCACATGAGAAGGGTTTGAAGGGTGGCACATGTCAGGCGGTAGCCCTGGGAAAAGGGTTTTTCTGCAGTTGTTGGCAGAGTAATGTAGAATGACAGACAGCGGTTAGGAGATCTTAGTATGCAAATGTAACAAGGGAGGCGGGGAAGAACGGATGAGGGAGGAGAGGAAAGATGAGCTGCCACCAGGCTGTCTCACTGGAAGACTGTGATGTCACTGTGGCACCACAGGGCTTATTCTTACAGCACGGCTCACCCCTTAACACACAGGGAATCACCTTAACACACAGTGAATCACCTTAACACACAGGGAATCACCTTAACACACAGGGAATCACCTTAACACACAGGGAATCACCTTAACACACAGGGAATCACCTTAACACACAGGGAATCAACTTAACACACAGGGAATCACCTTAACACACAGGGAATCACCTTAACACACAGGGAATCACCTTAACACACAGGGAATCAACTTAACACACAGGGAATCAATTTAACACACATGGAATCACCTTAACACATGGAATCACCTTAACACAGGGAATCACCTTAACACACAGGGAATCACCTTAACACACAGGGAATCAACTTAACACACAGGGAATCAACTTAACACACAGGGAATCACCTTAACACACAGGGAATCAACTTCACACACAGGGAATCAACTTAACACACAGGGAATCACCTTAACACACAGGGAATCACCTTAACACACAGGGAATCACCTTAACACACAGGGAATCAACTTAACACACAGGGAATCACCTTAACACACAGTGAATCACCTTGACACACAGGGAATCACCTTAACACACAGGGAATCATCTTAACACACAGGAAATCACCTTAACACACAGGAAATCACCTTAACACACAGGGAATCACCTTAACACACAGGGAATCACCTTAACACACAGGGAATCACCTTAACACACAGGGAATCACCTTAGCACACAGGGAATCACCTTAACACACAGGGAATCACCTTAACACACAGGGAATCACCTTAACACACAGGGAATCACCTTAACACACAGGGAATCACCTTAACACACAGGGAATCACCTTAACACACAGGGAATCACCTTAACACACAGGGAATCACCTTAACACACAGGGAATCACCTTAACACACAGGGAATCACCTTAACACACAGGGAATCACCTTAACACACAGGGAATCACCTTAACACACAGGGAATCACCTTAACACACAGGGAATCACCTTAACACACAGGGAATCACCTTAACACACAGGGAATCACCTTAACACACAGGGAATCACCTTAACACACAGGGAATCACCTTAACACACAGGGAATCAACTTAACACACAGGGAATCACCTTGACACACAGGGAATCATCTTAACACACAGGAAATCACCTTAACACACAGGGAATCACACACACTGCGCAGGATGTCTCACTAGATATGAGAATGGTATATTTCTCAAGGACCATCTTTATATTCTGTCTTCTCAAATGATTGAAATCACTGATATTTCTTTACAAGGCATTATACACTCAACCATTGAGAATGAGAAAAGCTGAATGAATGGAAGAGTTGTATTGACTCCCTGTGCGTTTCTTCCTGGTTTCCCTCCAGGGTCGTGTGGTGCGGGGAGCCTACAAGTTCCACGCCCTCATCACCACCTTTGAGATGATCCTGGGCGGCTGTCCAGAGCTCAACGCCATCGAGTGGCGCTGCGTCATCATCGACGAGGCCCATCGCCTCAAGAACAAGAACTGCAAGCTGCTAGAGGGCTTCAAGCTCATGAATCTGGTATGTCCAAGTCACTGAGCATACTGTAGGGCAGAACTGAGCAAAGGGTAGAAATGCAGCCATTACAGCTTGAATGTTTGAGATCCTAGGCCTCGTGTGTCTCAAATCAGTATCTTGTTGGTGTGCGGAGAGAAGCAGTGAAACGTGTCCTAATGGTAACCATCACTGTACACCAATCTGGTTGGATCTTAAGATTGTTTGTGATTGAGGTCTCCCCTCTCTGTAGTTGTGTTCAGTGGAGGCACAGCTTGTAGGTTGGAGTTCCAATGCTGTGTGTCTTGTATTGTTTCTAACTCACATCTCTCTCTTCCCTCTCCTCTCTCTCCAGGAACACAAAGTTCTCCTGACAGGGACCCCCCTCCAGAACACGGTAGAGGAGCTGTTCAGTCTGCTGCACTTCCTGGAGCCTCAAAGCTTCCCCTCAGAGAACACCTTCATGCTGGAGTTTGGAGACCTCAAGACTGAGGAGCAGGTGAGGCTGTGTGATTCTATCATGTGGTTGTTGGGTTCGTATCAAGTGTGTCGCTGTCAGTGTGTGAGTATTATGTTGTTGGGTTCCTATCAACAAAGTGTGTATGTGAGAAATACTGTGTGTTATAGTTTAGTCTCTGCCTGTGTGTGAGTGTGTCCTTTACCATCACTGATCATAATGAATATGATTATTAATACAGAAGCTAATTTGTTTTCATATGGTATCAGGGGACATGAGTGTGTTTTTCCCCACTCACCCCACCTGGTGTTTGAACAGTGTGTCAGTGTGTGGAGATAATGATCCTGTTGGTACAGATGGAACTCTGAAGGAGAATAGAGCTCTCTCGCTGTCTCTCTCTCTCTCTCTCGCTGTCTCTCTCTCTCACACACTCTCTCTCTCTCTCTCTCTCTCTCTCACACTGACTCTCACTTTCTCTCACTCTCACTTTCTTTCACTCACACACACACTCACTCATTCACTCACTCATTCACTCATTCACTCACTCACTCACTCACTCACTCACTCACTCACTCACTCACTCACTCACACTCACTCACTCACTCACTCACTCACTCACTCACACACACACACACAGAGTGCTGGTTTGGAAAGGTATGTTATAACTCCCTGTAGCATTATGCTGATGTAATTACAGTTATTTAGAACCCCTATAATCAACCTCATGGACTTCATCAGTCTGTTAGTGTGAAAAACCCAGCAGCATTGCAGTTATTGACACACTCAAACAGGTGTTCCTGGCATCTACTACCACACCCTGTTCAAAGGCACTGAAATATTTTGGCTTGCCCATTCACACTCTGAATGGCACACATACCCAATACATGTCTCAATTGTCTCAAGGATTAAAAATCATTCTTTATCCTGTCTCCTCCCCTTCATCTACACTGATTGAAGTGGATTTAATAAGGGATCATAGGTTTCACCATGATTCACCTGGTCAGTCTATGTCATAGAAAGCAGATGTAGATGAAGGAGAGGAGACAGGTTAAAGAAGGATTTCTAAGGTGTTCCTAATGTTTTGTACACTCAGTGTATTGTACTGCTTTGACAATCATAGTACCACTGACCGGCCCATGGTCAACCCCTCTTAATCCTGCTAATCCTTCAGCACCTCTGGTTAAAATCATGTGTTTGGGTGGGTGCGTGTGTGGGAGCGTGTGTGGGTGCGTGAAAGAGTGCGTTTCCATTCCAGACTCTCCACATGTTAACCTGTATCTTCCATCTCTCTGTATCCGTCTCTCTGTGTCTCAGGTCAAAAAGCTTCACGTATTACTGTAAACTGTGTCTGTGTGTATGAGTGCGTATGCATGCGTCCATCCATATATGAACGTGCATATCTCGGTCTCTCTCAGGTCCAGAAGTTGCAGGCCATCCTGAAGCCCATGATGCTGCGTCGTCTCAAGGAGGACGTGGAGAAGAAGCTGGCTCCTAAGGAGGAAACCATCATTGAGGTGTGTGCGTTGTGTGTGCGCGCGTGTGTGTGCGCGCGCGTGTGTGTGTGTGTGCTTGAGATTGAGTTTTTGTGAGTTTTTTTGTCTTAGTTTTGCTGACTGATGTGGTTTCTGTGTATTGTCTTATATAATTGAATGTTTCTAAATAATGTGGTCAGGTGGAGCTGACCAACATCCAGAAGAAGTACTACAGAGCCATCCTGGAGAAGAACTTCTCCTTCCTGTCTAAAGGTGTCGGCCAGGCCAACGTCCCCAACCTGGTCAACACCATGATGGAGCTGAGGAAGTGTTGCAACCACCCCTACCTCATCAAAGGTACTAACAGTGATATTGCTACAATCCAGGTTGTGGAACGCTGTATGTAGCCTCTTGTTATATGGAAGGACAGTGTATGCCGTGTGGGGAAGGCTGATTTGGGTAATTCCCGCCCATAGCGGTAGTAAAGAGCTCTATAGCAGCCCCGGGGCAGAATGAAAACCTCTGATTCAGAGACATCCTCATTCCTCACTATCTTTCCCTATGGCGCTGTCTGTTTCTCTCACCCACCCACCCTCTCTCCTCACCCCTCCATCTTTCTCCTTGCTGTGTCAGAACTCCTAGAACAGAGAAAGCAGGCCAGGAGGTTGAGGCTCTAGAACAGATAATGGACTAACTTCACCTCTCCCTCCATCCCTCTGTTCATCCCACATCCAAAAGCTGCTGTGTTGGTCCATTCCTCTTCCTCTCCCTCCTCCCTGCCCTCCTTACCATAGCTGTAATATCTTTATGTCACTGGTGTACTTGTGCTCTGGATAATCTGGTTTGACAAAGTGCTCTCATACAAGGCCAGCCTAGTGAACTTTTGGTCTATGGTTTGACAGATGCTTCTGTGTGTACGTGACTGTGTGTGTGTGTGTGTGTGTGTGTGTGTGTGTGTGTGTGTGTGTGTGTGTGTGTGTGTGTGTGTGTGTGTGTGTGTGTGTGTGTGTGTGTGTGTGTGTGTGTGTGTGTGTGTGTGTGTGTGTGTGTGTGTGTGTTTTAATGAGGGCTAGGACGACTAAAGGATCAGCTTTAGAGTTGATAAACTGCCAAACAGAAATATGAAGGCTTTCTAATTAACCTTTCTGAACCACCCATCCCGGATCCGGGATAATTGTCATCAGCAACGCTGAATAGCATAGCGTAGCATATCGCCACAGGTAAATAATATTACTAGAAAATATTCATATTCATGAAATCACATTTGCAATATTGCAAAACACAGCTTAGCCTTTTGTTAATCCACCTGTCGTCTCAGATTTTGAAATTATGCTTTACAGCGAAAGCAATACAAGCGTTTGTGTAAGTTTATCGATCGCTCGACAAAACAATAAGTACACTTAGCATCAGGTAACTTGGTCACGAAAATCAGAAAAGCAATCAAATTAATAGTTTACCTTTGATGATCTTCGGATGTTTTCACTCGCGAGACTCCCAGTTAGACAACAAATGTTCCTTTTGTTCCATAAAGATATTTTTTATATCCAAATACCTCCGTTAGTTTGTTGCGTTATGCCCAGGAATCCACCGGAAAGAGCGGTCACGACAACGCAGACAAAAAATTCCAAATTATATCCATAATGTCCACAGAAACATGTCAAACGTTTTTTATAATCCATCCTCAGGGTGTTTTTCAAATATCTATTCGATAATATATCAACGGGGACAGTTGGCTTTTCACTAGGGCCGGAAGTAACAATGGCTGCCTTTCTCTTTTGCGCACAACTCACTCTGAGAGCCCCCACCTATCCACTTACGCAATGTGTTCGTTCACGCTCATTCTTCAAAATAAAAGCCTGAAACTATGTCTAAAGGCTGTTGACACCTTAGGGAAGCCATAGAAAAAGGTTGATATCCCTTTAAATGGGCAATAAGGATGCATAGGAACAGAGAGGTTTCAAAAACAGGGGCACTTCCTGATTGGATTTTCCTCAGGTTTTAGCCTGCAATATCAGTTCTGTTTAACTCACAGACAAAGTTTTGACTGATTTGGAAACTTCAGAGTGTTTTCTATCCTAATCTGACAATTATATGCATATTCTAGTTTCGGGGGCTGAGAATTAGGCAGTTTCAAATGGGTACGTTTTTTAGCCAAAAACGAAAATACTGCCCCCTAGCCTTAAGAAGTTTTAAGCAGTAAGTCACGAGGGGGTGTGGTATATGAGCTCCTGAGTGGCGCAGGGGTCTAAGACACTGCATCTCAATGCTAGAGGCATCACTAAAGACACCCTGGTTCTGATCCAGGCTGAATCACAACCGGTTGTGATTGGGAAGCCCATAGGGCAGCACACAATTGGCCCAGCGTCGTCCGGGTTTGACCAGTGTAGGCCGTCATTGTAAGTAAGAATTTGCTCTTAACTGACTTGCCTAGTTAAATAAAGGTTAAATAAAAATAAAAAAAACGTTGGTAAACAGTTTATAATAGCAGTAAGGCACCTCAGGGGTTTGTGGTATAGGTCGTGCCTAAGAACAGACTTTAGCCGTGGTATATTGGCCATATACCACAAACCCCGAGGTGTCCTATTGCTACTATGAACTGGTTACCAACGTAATATAGAACAGTAAAAATAAATGTTTTCTCATACCCGTGTTATACGGTCTGATATACCACGGCTGTCTGCCAATCAGCATTCAGGGCTCGAACTATCCAGTTTATAATATCCACTAGTTTTTAGTATGTCAAATAATAAAAAATGGGTTGTTAGACTTGATAAGCATTATAGAAGTCCTAACTCTCATATTGTCTTTGACCTGCATACAGATTAGTGTAATTATGGGACCTTTCTTCATCAAATCAAATCAAAGTTTATTTGTCACGTGCACTGAATACAATAGGTGAAATGCTTGCTTACAGGCTCTAACCAATAGTGCAAAAAAGGTATTAGGTGAACAATAAACAATAAAGAAATAAAAACAACAGTAAAAAGACAGTGGTGGTGGTTGGCGGGACACAATACAGTTAGCCAATGTGCGGGAGCACTGGTTGGTCGGGTCAATTGAGGTAGTATGTACATGAATGTATAGTTAAAGTGACTATGCATATATGATAAACAGAGAGTAGCAGCAGCGTAAAAGAGGGGTTGGGGGGGGGGGGGTTGGGGACACAGTCCAAATAGTCTGGGTAGCCAATTTATTACCTGTTCAGTAGTCTTATGGCTTTGGGGTAAAAACTGTCCTAGACTTTGCACTCCGGTACCGCTTGCAATGCAGTAGTAGAGAACAGTCTATGACTGGGGTGGCTGGGGTCTTTGACAATTTTTAGGGCCTTCCTCTGACACCGCCTGGTGTAGAGGTCCTGGATGGCAGACAGCTTAGCCCCAGTGATGTACTGGGCCGTACGCACCACCCTCTGTAGCGACTTGCGGTCGGAGGCCGAGCAATTGCCCTACCAGGCAGTGATGCAACCAGTCAGGATGCTCTCGATGTTGCAGCTCTAGAACCTTTTGAGGATCTCAGGACCCATGCCAAATCTTTTTAGTTTCCTGAGGGGGAATAGGCTTTGTCGTGCCCTCTTCACGACTGTCTTGGTGTGTTTGGACCATTCTAGTTTGTTGGTGATGTGGACACCAAGGAACTTGAAGCTCTCAACCTGCTCCACTACAGCCCCGTCGATGAGAATGGGGGCGTGCTTGGCCCTCCTTTTCCTGTAGTCCACAATCATCTCCTTAGTCTTGGTTACATTAAGGGATAGGTTGTTATTCTGGCACCACCCGGCCAGGTTTCTGACCTCCTCCCTATAGGCTGTCTCGTCGTTGTCAGTGATCAGGCCTACCACTGTTGTGTCGTCTGCAAACTTAATGATGGTGTTGGAGTCGTGCCTGACCATGCAGTCGTGAGTGAACAGGGAGCACAGGAGGGGACTGAGCACGCACCCCTGGGGGGTTCCAGTGTTGAGGATCAGCGTGGCAGATGTGTTGCTACCTACCCTCATCACCTGGGGGCGGCCAGTCAGGAAGTCCAGGATCCAGTAGCAGAGGGATGTGTTTAGTCCCAGGGTCCTTAGCTTAGTGATGAGCTTCGAGGGTACTATGGTGTTGAACGCTGAGCTGTAGTCAATGAATAGCATTCTCACATAGGTGTTCCTTTTGTCCACGTGGGAAAGGGCAGTGTGGAGTGCAATAGAGATTGCATCATCTGTGGATCTGTTTGGACGGTATGCACATTTTAGTGGGTCTAGGGTTTCTGGGGTAATGGTGTTGATGTGAGCCATTACCAGCCTTTCAAAGCACTTCATGGCTACGGACATAAGTGCTACGGGTCTTTATTCATTTAGGCAGGTTGCCTTCGTGTTCTTATGCACAGGGACTATGGTGGTCTGCTTGAAACATGTTGGTATTACAGACTCAATCAGGGACATGTTGAAAATGTCAATGAAGATACCTGCCAGTTGGGTCAGCACATGCCCGGAGCACACGTCCTGGTAATCCGTCTGGCCCCACAGCCTTGTGAATGTTGACCTTTTTAAAGGTCTTACTCACGTCGGCTACAGAGAGCATGATCACACAGTCGTCCGGAACAGCTGATGCTCTCATGCATGCCTCAGTGTTGCTTGCCTCGAAGCGAGCATAGAAGTGATTTAGCTCGTCTAGTATGCTTGTGTCACTGGGCAGCTCACGGCTGTGCTTCCCTTTGTAGTCTGTGATAATTTGCAAGCCCTGCCACATAAGACGAGTGTCGGAGCCAGTGTAGTATAATTCAATCTTAGCCCTGTATTGAGGCTTTGCCTGTTTGATGGTTCGTCGCACGACATAGCAGGATTTCTTATAAGCTTCCGGGTTAGAGTCCCGCACCTTGAAAGCGGCAGCTCTACCCTTTAGCTCAGTGCGAATGTTGCCTGTAATCCATGGCTTCTGGTTGGGGTATGTACGTACAGTCACTGTGGGGACGATGTCCTCAATGCACTTATTGATAAAGCCAGTGACTGATGTGGTGTACTCCTCAATGCCATCGGAAGAGTGTTCCATGTTCTAGTCTGTGATAGCAAAACAGTCCTGTAGTTTAGCATCTGCTTCATCTGACCACTTTTTTATAGACCGAGTCACTGGTGCTTCCTGCTTTAAATTTTGCTTGTAATCAGGAATCAGGAGGATAGAGTTGTGGTCGGATTTACCAAATGGAGGGCGAGGGAGAGCTTTGTACGCGTCTCTGTGTGTGGAGTACAGGTGATCTAGAATTTTTTCCCCTCTGGTTGCACATTTAACATTTTGATAGAAATGAGGTAGAACCAATTTATGTTTCCCTGCATTAAAGTCTCCGGCCACTAGGAGGGCCGCCTCTGGGTGAGTGGTTTCCTGTTTGCTTATTTCCTTATACAGCTGACTGAGTGCAGTCTTAGTGCCAGCATCTGTCTGTGGTGGTAAATAAACAGCCACGAAAAGTGTAGCTGAAAACTCTCTAGGCAAGTAGTGTGGCCTGCAATTTATCACAATATACTCAACTTCAGGCGAGCAAAATCTAGAGACTCCCTTAGATTTAATGCAACAGCTGTTATTTACAAATATGCACAGACCGCCCCCCCTCGTCTTACCGGAGTGTGCTGTTCTAACTTGCCGGTGCAGCGTATATCCCGCTAGCTGAATATCCATGTCGTCATTCAGCCACGATTCCGTGAAACATAGGATATTACAGTTGTTGATGTCCCATTGGTAGGATATTCGTGATCGTACCTCGTCTAATTATTGTCCAATGATTGCACGTTGGCGAGTAATACTGATGGTAACGGCAGCTTTCCCACTCGCCGCCGGCGGACCCTAACGAGGCATCCCGCTCAGTGTCCTCTGTGCCTGCGTCTCTTCCTCTTGCCAATAACTGGGATGTTGGCCTTGTCAGGTGTTTGGAGTATGTCCTGTGCGTCCTGCTTATTGAAGAAAAAAATCTTGGTCTATTCCGAGGTGAGTGATCGCTGTCCTGATATCCAGAAGCTCTTTTTTGCCGTAAGATACGGTTGCAGAAACATTATGTACAAAATTTATTTTGTACATTAAACATTATGTACAAAAGTTACAAATAACGCAAAAAAACCCACATAATAGCACAATTGGTTGGGCGCCCGTAAAACTGCTGCCATTTCTTCCGGCGCCATTTTACATCAATGCTGGTTTGTGAGTTCGAGGCAGTGAGCTGTGTGTGTGAGCTGTCTCCTTGGTCATTCAGTTGCTTGGTCATTATCCTTCTAACCAGTGATCAGAGAGAGAGTTCCTTGTACTGCCAACTCACTCAGGTCCACACTATTTTTTTCCAGTACCATATTGTACAAAATCTATTCCATGACTGAGTTGCTATTCCTGTCTGTTTTAAAGTAGGTAATGTATATGAACTGTATACAGATTAGGTGAAAATGGTAGCATGGTACCAGATTAAATGTCATCCAGTCTTTTCCCAATAGAAGCCAAACTCTAGTGGCAACAGCATTAGACGGGGGCCCGCCCTGCTTGTACAATTGTAGCAGCAACCCTGATACCATTACTGAGTTTATTTGTCTGTCCATCTCTCCCAGGTGCTGAGGAGAAGATCTTGGAGGACTTCCGAGAGGTGTACAGCCCTGTTGCCTTTGATTTCCACCTGCAGGCCATGGTGCAGTCGGCTGGTAAACTGGTCCTCATAGATAAGCTGCTGCCCAAGATGAAGGCCGGGGGACACAAGGTCCTCATCTTCTCCCAGATGGTCCGCTGTCTGGATATCCTGGAGGACTACCTCATCCAGAGAAGGTACTGCTGCCTGCCTCTCGTCTTGTATTACTATGCTCCCAAGTACTCCACTCCAATAGAAGCCTGGAAATCAATGTTCTCTCTCCTCAGATATTTCATATCTTTCAGCTAGGCTGATGTGGAAAAAGACAGGAATCATGCTTGAGAGGGTAATAGACTTTGTAATTTCCATTTTTCAGCTCCATTTTCAAAGTGATGTATTTATGGTTTATTATCTGGTGTTAGCTAGCTAACAGTTTGCAGTGCAGCAAAAGCTGAATCACTCCAGTACTTTCCCTTATTAAATTGAATGTAGTTGAAGAGAAATGCTGAATCTCTAAGCATTAGCCTCTCTGTCCAGTGACTGTCTGAGAAAGAGCCTTTTAAAGCCCCCTGTGCTCATCACTCCATAATGCTACCCAGAGCAGGGAGATGATAAAGACTGTGTAACAGAAGCAGAAGAATGTACCAAGACCCTTTCATTCAAGGTCTTAATCTCCTGGCTTAATGAGCTTCCTGTTTGCACGCTAAATGAAAAGGATATTATCCCAGCAGCCCGTCTAAGCTGAGGAAAGCGGGCGACTGGCCTGGTCTGTGTGGTCTCTCCATCTCTTTCTCCCTCTCCCTCTTGATATTTCTGTCCTCTCTCTTCTTCTCCCTCTCGCTATCCTCTCTTGTCTTTCTCACTATCCGGGGCCTGGCCCTGTGTTCTTTTCCCCTCCATGCTTCTTTCTGGCACTCAAATCCCGAACGAAACCAGTGTAAACACACAAGGCGAGGCGCTCCGCTCAGTGGCTAGGCAAGGCTTAGCCGGGGTTCAGCGGCAGGTCTCAGACTCCCTCGGGGCACTCCCACATTAGACAGAGGGAGAGAGGAGTCTGTGGGCGTGCGGAGGGGAGTGGGTCACTGTAGAGGTGAGGGGGTGAGGTGTATAAGGCAAAGAAGATGAGGAGTAGGATGTGGGGTAAGGCAGGGGCGAGGGCTCCTGGGAAAGAGGCTGCCCATGATCAGCAAGCTAAACCACCTTGTTCTCTGCCAGAGGGGGAGGAAGGATGAAAGGAGAAAGAGAGAGCAGAATACAGATAGCGGAAGGAAAAGAGAGACAGGAATGGAGTAAAGAAGGAGACAACTAGTGAATGTTGTTTGAAAGTGGATGACAAAAACAAATTCCTGGAAATATTGTGTGGCAATTGTAGGCCTCTTAATGTGTGATGGTTGGTGTTGTATCAGCTACTGTAAAACTCTGTGTCGTACTGTATGTAAATGTTGACATTCATGATACTTGGATGTGACACTAGAACATGTGTAATTATGTGTACTAGAAGATCCTCCTCCAACCCTGCATGGTCCTGTGTTCCTCAGGTACCTGTATGAGCGTATCGATGGCAGAGTGAGAGGTAACCTGCGTCAGGCAGCTATAGACCGTTTCAGCAAACCAGACTCGGACCGCTTTGTGTTTCTGCTGTGTACCCGGGCTGGAGGTCTGGGCATCAACTTGACTGCTGCTGACACCTGTATTATCTTTGACTCAGACTGGAACCCACAGAACGACCTGCAGGTAAAGACACACACAGACATCTAAAGTGACACCAGCCTCCACTGTAATACAATTAGCAACGAAGGTGTGGTCACTTTCTATTTCAATTCAGTCAATTCAGGAAGTCCTTGAATTGAGAAGTGTCTTTTAAATCCTATTATAATAGTTAAATGTTTTAATTGACATAGCTTGGATAGTAAAATGTATGTATGCATGACTAAGTCACTTTGGATAAAAGCGTCTGCTAAATGGCATATTTATGTTATTATAGCAGCAACGATCTTGATCCTGAAGTGATTTTTATTGGACAAATATAAAATGTATTGGGTTGGTCATAACCAAGTTATTTTTCATTATCAGGCCCAGGCTCGCTGCCATAGGATTGGTCAGAACAAGGCGGTGAAGGTGTACCGTCTGATCACCAGGAACTCTTACGAGCGGGAGATGTTTGACCGGGCCAGCCTCAAACTGGGCCTGGACAAGGCTGTGCTGCAGAGCATGAGTGGCAGGGAGAACAGCGTGCCGGGAGGAGGGGTGAGTCTGCTGTGTTCATCATACACACACACACACACTCTGCAGCACCTGTATCAGTCCGGTGGATGCTCTATGCATTCGGAAAGTATTCAGACCCCTTGACTTTTTCCACATTTTGTTACGTTACAGCCTTATTCTAAAATGGATTAAATATATATTTTTCTTCTCAGCAATCTACACACAATAACCCATAATGACAAAGCGAAAACAGGTTTTCAGAGATTTTTGCAAATTTTGTACAAATAAAAAAATGATACCTAAGTACCTAAGTATTCAGACCATTTGCTATGAGACTCAAAATTGAGCTCAGGTGGATCCTGTTTCCATTGATCATCTTTGAGATGTCTCTATAACTTGATTGGAGTCCACCTGTGGTAAATTCAATTGATTGGACCTGATTTGGGAAAAACACACCTCTATATAAGGTCCCACAGTTGACAGTGTATGTCAGAGCAAAAACCAAGCCAAGATGTCGAAGGAATTGTACGGAGAGCTCCGAGACAGGATTGTGTCGAGGCACAGATCTGGGGAAGGTTACCAAAAAATGTCTGCAGCATTGAAGGTCCGCAAGAACACAGTGGCCTCCATCATTCTTAACTGGAATAAGTTTGGAACCACTAAGACTCTTACTAGAGCTGGCTGCCCGGCCAAACTGAGCAATCGGGGAAGAAGGGTCTTGGTCAGGGAGGTGACCAAGAACCCGATGGTCACTAACAGAGCTCTAGAGTTCCTCTGTGGAGATGGGAGAACCTTCCCATCTCTGCAGCACTCCACCAATCTGGCCTTCATGGTAGAGTGGCCAGACGGAAGCCATTCTTCAGTAAAAGCCACATGACAGCCCGCTTGGAGTTTGCCAAAAGGCACCTGAAGATTCTCAGGCCATGAGAAACAAGATTCTCTGGTCTGGTGAAACCAAGATTGAACTCTGGTCTGAATGCCAAGCGTCACGTCTGGAGGAAACCTGGCACCATCCCTACAGTGAAGCAGATGTTTTTCAGCAGCAGGGACTGGGATTCTAGTCAGGGTCGAGGCAAAGATGAACGGAGCAAAGTACAGAGAGATCCTCAATTAAAACCTGCATCCAGAGCGCTCAGAACCTCAGACTGGGGTGAAGGTTCCTTCCAACAGGACAACGATCCTAAGCACACAGCCAAGACAACACAGGAGTGGCTTCGGGACAAGTCTCTGAATGTCCTTGAGTGGCCCAGCCAGAGCCTGGACTTGAACCCGATCGAACATCTCTGGAGAGACCTGAAAATAGCTGTGCAGCAACGCTCCCCATCCAACCTGACAGAGCTTGAGAGGAGTTGCAGAGGATAATGGGAGAAACTTCCCAAGTACAGGTGTGCCAAGCTTGTAGCTTCATACCCAAGAAGACGCAAGGCTGTAATCACTGCCAAAGTGCTTCAACAAAGTACTGAGTAAAGGGTCTGAATACTTATGTAAATGTGATATTTCAATATATATATTTTTTTTTATACATTTGCACAAAAAAACACAACGTTTTTTGCTTTGTCATTATGGGGTTTTGTGTGTAGATTGATGATTTTATCCATTTTAGAATAAGGCTATAATTTAACAACATGTGTAAAAAGTCAAGGGGTCGGAATATATTCCGAAGGCACTGTAGGTAAGTCCATTCTACAAAATGAGGGTGTAGAAAATGGACAAGTCAATATAATAAACACAGCTTTGAGATATCCCCTTACTGTTTTTATTTATTTACTTTTCTGCTCTTTTGCACACCAGTATCTCTACTTGCTCATGATCATCTGATGATTTATCACTCCAGTGTTAATCTGCTAAATTGTAATTATTCGCTCCTATGGCCTATTTATTGCCTACCTCCTCATGCCTTTTGCACACAATGTATATAGACTCATTCTGTTTTTTTCCTACTGTGTTATTGACTTGTTTATTGTTTACTCCATGTGTAACTCTGTGTTGTTGTCTGTTCACACTGCTATGCTTTATCTTGGCCAGGTCGCAGTTGCAAATGAGAACTTGTTCTCAACTAGCCTGGTTAAATAAAGGTGAAATATAAAAATAAAAATAAAAAATAGTGCATCATCAGTGTGTAGGAGGAGCTTAGCTGTTTCTCTCTCTGGATTAGCTGTCTGGATTAGCGGGACTAAGTGTTGAGCAGACATTAGCACCACCAGCTGCATACTAACACACCATGGGTCAGCTGGGGGTTGCTGCTACTCTTTCAGATTTAAAAAGGTCTAGCATGTGATCCAGTTCAGCTTCAGTTCAACTAACTGTCTCTCTCCTCGGCGTTTCTCACACTAGAGTGTCTGTCTGTTTTTGTGTGGTGTTAATGCATGTGTTGTGCACATGTTTGTGTGTACAATGATGTAATGTGTAAATAGTCCAGTCTGTGATCTACTGTAGTCCATCATCAGTTCCCCTGACACCCTCTCTGTTTCTCCTTCTCCCCCTCCCCTCTCTCCAGCCGACCCAGCAGCAGCTGTCTAAGAAGGAGATCGAGGACCTGCTGAGGAAAGGGGCGTATGGAGCTCTGATGGACGATGAGGATGAGGGGGCCAAGTTCTGTGAGGAGGACATCGACCAGATCCTTCAACGCAGGACCAAGACCATCACCATCGAGTCTGAGGGACGGGGATCTACCTTTGCCAAGGTACCCAGTGACTGAAAGAGCACCACACAGTGGTCATTGTTTGAATGTTGCTATCCTTTTCCTTTCTGCATGACTAGCAGTAGTAACCCGTGTCTCCTGTCTACTCTCATGTCACTCTTCATCACAGACTCTCAGCTCTGTTAGGAGACTCAGACTTCTCATTGAAGGAGACTCAGGAAGGAACAGTGAATCAGATTATCAAGGTTTAATGTGATATAATGTCTTCTTCTCTCTCAGGCCAGTTTTGTGGCATCCGGAAACCGCACAGACATTTCTCTGGACGACCCCAACTTCTGGGACAAGTGGGCCAAGAAGGCTGAGATTGACATGGACTCTGCCAATGACAGAGTAAGTAATGCTTTAGTTTAAACACTGAACCTGCTCTTTCTGGCCATGATGAGATATGTTATATAGGAGATAAGATCAATGCCATGAGTGAATTTGCTACAATAGTATCTGAGTATCTGTGTGTGTTCCTCTCCTATTCCACAACAGAACAGCCTGGTAATTGACACTCCGAGGGTGAGGAAGCAGACCCGACCCTTCAGTGCCACTAAGGACGAGCTGGCAGAGCTGTCTGAGGGGGAGAGTGACAACGAGGACAAGCCCAAGCTCCGCCGGCCCCACGACCGCCTCAACAGCTACGGCAGGACAGAGTGCTTCAGAGTGGAGAAGAACCTACTAGTATACGGGTCAGTGTCAGTGACTGTACCACTTATGCTAGATAATATACAAACCAACATTGATACTAAATAACAATGTTCTTTAATACTTATCTTGGGACCAACAGGATGTGCAGACTTGAGTTTCAGCCCAGACCAACCACATCTTGTTCTTAGTGTTACTGCTGTACAGTGTTGTGTCTGTACTGAGGCTCTCCTGTGTTTTTTATCTGTATTGTACAGTGTTGTGTCTGTACTGAGGCTCTCCTGTGTTGTTTATCTATATTGTACAGTGTTGTGTCTGTACTGAGGCTCTCATGTGTTGTGCATCTGTATTGTACAGTGTTGTGTCTGTACTGAGGCTCTCCTGTGTTGTTTATCTGTATTGTACAGTGTTGTGTCTGTACTGAGGCTCTCCTGTGTTGTTTATCTGTATTGTACAGTGTTGTGTCTGTACTGAGGCTCCCCTGCGTTGTTTATCTGTATTGTACAGTGTTGTGTCTGTACTGAGGCTCTCCTGTGTTGTCCATCTGTATTGTACAGTGTTGTCTGTACTGAGGCTCTCCTGTGTTGTCCATCTATATTGTACAGTGTTGTGTCTGTACTGAGGCTCTCCTGTGTTGTTTATCTGTATTGTACAGTGTTGTGTCTGTACTGAGGCTCTCCTGTGTTGTTTATCTGTATTGTACAGTGTTGTGTCTGTACTGAGGCTCTCCTGTGTTTATCTGTATTGTACAGTGTTGTGTCTGTACTGAGGCTCTCCTGTGTTGTTCATCTATATTGTACAGTGTTGTGTCTGTACTGAGGCTCTCCTGTGTTGTTTATCTATATTGTACAGTGTTGTGTCTGTACTTAGGCTCTCCTGTGTTGTTTATCTGTATTGTACAGTGTTGTGTCTGTACTGAGGCGCTCCTGTGTTGTTCATCTATATTGTACAGTGTTGTGTCTGTACTGAGGCTCTCCTGTGTTGTTTATCTGTATTGTACAGTGTTGTGTCTGTACTGAGGCTCTCCTGTGGTGTTTATCTATATTGTACAGTGTTGTGTCTGTACTGAGGTGCTCCTGTGTTGTCCATCTATATTGTACAGTGTTGTGTCTGTACTGAGGCGCTCCTGTGTTGTCCATCTATATTGTACAGTGTTGTGTCTGTACTGAGGCTCTCCTGTGTTGTTTATCTGTATTGTACAGTGTTGTGTCTGTACTGAGGCTCTCCTGTGTTGTCCATCTATATTGTACAGTGTTGTGTCTGTACTGAGGCTCTCCTGTGTTGTCCATCTATATTGTACAGTGTTGTGTCTGTACTGAGGCTCTCCTGTGTTGTCCATCTATATTGTACAGTGTTGTGTCTGTACTGAGGCTCTCCTGTGTTGTTTATCTGTATTGTACAGTGTTGTGTCTGTACTGAGGCTCTCCTGTGTTGTTCATCTATATTGTACAGTGTTGTGTCTGTACTGAGGCTCTCCTGTGTTGTTTATCTATATTGTACAGTGTTGTGTCTGTACTGAGGCTCTCCTGTGTTGTTTATCTGTATTGTACAGTGTTGTGTCTGTACTGAGGCTCTCCTGTGTTGTTTATCTGTATTGTACAGTGTTGTGTCTGTACTGAGGCTCTCCTGTGTTGTTCATCTATATTGTACAGTGTTGTGTCTGTACTGAGGCTCTCCTGTGTTGTTTATCTGTATTGTACAGTGTTGTGTCTGTACTGAGGCTCTCCTGTGTTGTCCATCTATATTGTACAGTATTGTGTCTGTACTGAGGCTCATCTGTGTTGTCCATCTATATTGTACAGTGTTGTGTCTGTACTGAGGCTCTCCTGTGTTGTCCATCTGTGTTGTGTCTGTACTGAGGCTCTCCTGTGTTGTCCATCTGTATTGTATGGTGTTGTGTCTGTACTGAGGCTCTCCTGTGTTGTCCATCTATATTGTACAGTATTTGTCTCCAGTATTGACCCTCTCCTCCTGTGTCGTCCAGGTGGGGTCGTTGGAAGGACATCCTGCTCCATGGTCGATTTAAGAAGCAGCTGACAGAGCGCGATGTAGAGTCTATCTGCAGAGCCCTTCTGGCCTACTGTCTGGTTCACTACCGCGGTGACGACAAGATCAAGAGCTTCATGTGGGACCTGATCGCCCCCTCCGAGGACGGACAGACCAAGGAACTACAGAACCACCTGGGTACGTTACAACCTCACAATGACCAAACCTCAGGGGTCCAACCACAGATTAGAATCTGGTTCCTCTCAAGGAATTCTTCCTTTAAAGGGCATTTCCCCCTACCACTGTGCTATTGGTTTACTGTTAAGGGTTTTAATGTGGGTTTATAAACCGGTGTCCATAACCACAAATTGAATCTGTGTTCCTCCCTCAGGTCTGTCGACCCCGGTCCCCAGAGGCAGGAAGGGGAAGAAGATGAAGACTCAGTCTAGCACGTTTGACATCCAGAAGGCTGAGTGGATCAGGAAGCACAACCCAGAACACATGCTGCAGGACGAGGGATACAAGAAGCACCTCAAACACCACTGCAACAAGTAAGAAGCTACTCTTGGTACTATAGGCCTATAGTATTAAATATATTCAGTACACTTTTTGATGTTTTTTTAATGGTATTGTTGTCTAATCGTTATCTTGGAACAAACAACTTGTCTTTGTGGCTTAGCTTGGTTTTTGTTTATGTTGGAAATGCACATAGGTTCTTGTCTCTGTCGTATATAGAGTTGAGAGAACATTTTTGAAGCGTCTCATATTTTGTATTTCCCTCAGTTGGCTTCAGTGTATTGACGCTAGCCTGTGTGAAAACATAATTGTATGTTTTTGTCAGTTGCAGAGTGTTGACTCCTGCACATCAACACCACTGTCTGTAATTAAGACAAATTGAAGCAGCCATCTTCTCCATCTGTGGCTTTCCTCTATTAATGACCGTGAATCAGATTATAGATTACACTGCTGAATGATAATCATCTGAATGGGATTTTAACTCAAACGAATAGCTGTCATTGATCTTTTATTGACAGATAGAATAAACAGATTACACTACAGCCAGGGATTATTTATATTTTATATAAAGCTACATAGATGATGGGAAGAAGAAAACAACTCTTACATCCAATGAAATGGTTTGAAATATGAACCTATAAGTTATCAGATAATGGTTGTTGAGATATAAAACACAGCCATATAGATGATGGTTGTTGAGATATAAAACACATGAGATATAAAACACAGCCATATAGATGATGGTTGTTGAGATATACAACACAGCCATATAGATGATGGTTGTTGAGATATAAAACACAGCCAAATAGATGATGGTTGTTGAGATATAAAACACAGCCATATAGATGATGGTTGTTGAGATATAAAACATAGCCATATAGATGATGGTTGTTGAGATATACAACACATGAGATATAAAACACAGCCATATAGATGATGGTTGTTGAGATATAAAACACATGAGATATAAAACACAGCCATATAGATGATGGTTGTTGAGATATACAACACAGCCATATAGATGATGGTTGTTGAGATATAAAACACAGCCAAATAGATGATGGTTGTTGAGATATAAAACACAGCCATATAGATGATGGTTGTTGAGATATAAAACACAGCCATATAGATGATGGTTGTTGAGATATAAAACACAGCCAAATAGATGATGGTTGTTGAGATATACAACACAGCCATATAGATGATGGTTGTTGAGATATAAAACACAGCCATATAGATGATGGTTGTTGAGATATAAAACACAGCCATATAGATGATGGTTGTTGAGATATAAAACACATGAGATATAAAACCCATGAGATATAAAACACAGCCAAATAGATGATGGTTGTTGAGATATACAACACAGCCATATAGATGATGGTTGTTGAGATATAAAACACAGCCATATAGATGATGGTTGTTGAGATATAAAACACAGCCATATAGATGATGGTTGTTGAGATATAAAACACAGCCATATAGATGATGGTTGTTGAGATATAAAACACAGCCATATAGATGATGGTTGTTGAGACATAAAACACAGCCAAATAGATGATGGTTGTTGAGATATAAAACACAGCCATATAGATGATGGTTGTTGAGATATAAAACACAGCCATATAGATGATGGTTGTTGAGATATAAAACATAGCCATATAGATGATGGTTGTTGAGATATACAACACAGCCATATAGATGATGGTTGTTGAGATATAAAACACAGCCATATAGATGATGGTTGTTGAGATATAAAACACATGAGATATAAAACCCATGAGATATAAAACACAGCCAAATAGATGATGGTTGTTGAGATATACAACACAGCCATATAGATGATGGTTGTTGAGATATAAAACACAGCCATATAGATGATGGTTGTTGAGATATAAAACACAGCCATATAGATGATGGTTGTTGAGATATAAAACACAGCCATATAGATGATGGTTGTTGAGATATACAACACAGCCATATAGATGATGGTTGTTGAGATATAAAACACAGCCATATAGATGATGGTTGTTGAGATATAAAACACAGCCATATAGATGATGGTTGTTGAGATATACAACACAGCCATATAGATGATGGTTGTTGAGATATAAAACACAGCCATAGGGATGATGGTTGTTGAGATATACAACACAGCCATATAGATGATGGTTGTTGAGATATACAACACAGCCATATAGATGATGGTTGTTGAGATATACAACACAGCCATATAGATGATGGTTGTTGAGATATACAACACAGCCATATAGATGATGGTTGTTGAGATATACAACACAGCCATATAGATGATGGTTGTTGAGATATACAACACAGCCATATAGATGATGGTTGTTGAGATATAAAACACAGCCATATAGATGATGGTTGTTGAGATATACAACACAGCCATATAGATGATGGTTGTTGAGATATACAACATAGCCATATAGATGATGGTTGTTGAGATATACAACACAGCCAAATAGATGATGGTGAAAAGTGTTAAACTACAGTAAATAGATTTAGGTTGCTGTCTTTCTAAAGGGGGTTGCTTGGGGGTTTGTCTCCTGCCGTCCTGCTTTAAACACAGAGCCATGCAGGGCTTCCACAGAAAGTTCCCCATTGTTCCCAGAGCAGTAGTATTGAAGCCAGGGATCGTCCGATGGGAGGCGCGCTGGTCAAACGGGGACACACTCTGTGTATTTGCTGACCTCCGCGTTTTCCCCTCAGGGAGGAATGTGGACTGACGTGGGGACGGGGCATGCACAGGCATGGCACCCTACTGTCCCTGTCCCACACAGAGATCCAGAACCCTGTCCTATGATAATGACATTTAGAAGATATGTGTTCAATACTGTGTAGCTACTAGTACTGTGTTCTGTTGGGATATGTGTAACATTCTCAGTATGACTTGTGCTAGTACATGCATGTGATTGTGGGTGTGTGTTTACCTTTATGTATCTGACTGTTTGTATCTGCTTGTATAGTAAGTACAGTATGTACATGAGTGTATGGGTATTTTACGTGTGTGTGTGTGTGTGTGTGTGTGTGTGTGTGTGTGTGTGTGTGTGTGTGTGTGTGTGTGTGTGTGTGTGTGTGTGTGTGTGTGTGTGTGTGTGTGTGTGTGTGTGTGTGTACTCACACTCATGTGCATGTATGAGCTCTATGTCTGGTGCAGAGAGGGTCCCTTCTCCGTCAGATACCTCCCACACTCCAGGCTGTCTGTCTGAGTGTAAGAGAGAGAGAGAGAGGGAAAGAGTGATGTAGGGCCTTGCTGACAGCCACAGGAAACAGCAGCTGCTGCGGGGAGACCCAGGGCACAGCCCCTCAGAGGCAGGGAGGGAGGGGAGAGGCCTGGACCTGAACCTCAGCACTGGAGCTCACAGCTCTGCCTGCAGAGGGGGTGTTCTCATGTCACTCCCTTTCCACTAGTGTCATAATGGATGTGTAAAGCTAGGGCCACACACACCATCTGAAGAAATCTACTCTGGACCTTTTAACCTGCCACACTGTTAGACAGATTTTAAAAAATGAGATGTTCTCAGACCCTAGCTTGAGAGAGGAAGGGAGACTAGAATGTATGCCAATTCATCACAGATCAGGCATACCATACCCCACCCACCACCCTCCACCTTCCACCTCCTGACTGATGCCTGGCTGGGTGTGTCATGGAAACAGCATCTCTCCTCTGACTCAGCCTGCCTCTCTCTTCTCTCCTCTCCCTGCCAGCCCAGAGATCACATCATATCACACTCTATGGCACAGACACTGTCTCACTCTCTATGGCACAGACACTGTCTCACTCTCTATGGCACAGACACTGCATCGGGGACTGACTACACAGTGACTGTACTGACTGCATATTTTCTATCCCACTCCATTTTGGGCATGTGTGTATCATTGAGGTCAACATTTATACAGTATATACAACAATACAAAATGTTTCCCTTTGCGTGGACAGTTGATCTACCGTGACGAGCTAGGCACAGTATTTCAGTCATCCACCGTGACGAGCTAGGCATAGTGTTTCAGTCATCTACCATGACGAGCTAGGCACAGTATTTCAGTCATCTACCGTGACGAGCTAGGCACAGTATTTCAGTCATCTACGTGACGAACTAGGCACAGTATGTCAGTCATCTACCGTGACGAGCTAGGCACAGTATTTCAGTCATCTACGTGACGAGCTAGGCACAGTATTTCAGTCATCTACGTGACGAGCTAGGCACAGTATGTCAGTCATCTACCGTGACGAGCTAGGCACAGTATTTCAGTCATCCCGTAGGAAAGTGAGAATGTGTGAGAGAGAATGATATTTTGATTGTGTGTATATGCGTGAGTTTGTACGTTCGTGAATGTGTGTGTGTGTGTGTATTTACGGACGTGAGTGTGTGTGAAAGCCGTTCTGCTCTCTCAGCGTTTGTGCGTGCTGAGGCTTTGTGGTGACCGCGGGCGGGGCTGTGTCTGTGTGCAGGGTGTTGCTGCGGGTTAGAATGCTCTACTACCTGAAACAAGAGGTGATGGGAAGCCAGTCACAGAAGATACTAGACGGCGTGGACTCCAGGTGAGCTGAACTTTCACCTCTTTTACAACCAAACAGCTCTGAACATTGACAGACACCCTTAGAGTAGAGAACACAACATTTCCAAAGCTCATTAATGCTCTCTCTGTCTATCCTCTAATTGGTCATTTCAGTTGTTAGATTATTTGAAGAGGATTACACTATTTACGCCATTATTTTGAGATGGTCGGATTGATCAGTGGCTATTCAGGCTAGACTGAATGTTATGCCCACCAGTTCAGCCAGGCTGCCAGCACTATGCCAGTATTTGTTTAAGTTTTCTGGTATTTCTGGTAAGCTGCTGGCACTCAAATTCAGCTGACACATCATTTTAGAAGGTTCCGTTTACATTCACTTTTTAAATAGAAACCTGTTCATTCATAGGCCCATGTTGTTCATGTTTTCCATGGTAAGGACATAGACCAAACATGACAGGTTGTTCCCATACATACTGTAGCTGTCTCTATCTATCACCATGTATAAAGAATGGCACAGCTAGTCAGACTCAGGGAAGGAAAGTCCATGTATAAAGGAGGGCACAGCTAGTCAGACTCAGGGAAGTCCATGTATAAAGGAGGGCACAGCTAGTCAGACTCAGGGAAGTCCATGTATAAAGGAGGGCACAGCTAGTCAGACTCAGGGAAGTCCATGTATAAAGGAGGGCACAGCTAGTCAGACTCAGGGAAGTCCATGTATAAAAGAGGGCACAGCTAGTCAGACTCAGGGAAGTCCATGTATAAAGGAGGGCACAGCTAGTCAGACTCAGGGAAGGAAAGTCCATGTATAAAGGAGGGCACAGCTAGTCAGACTCAGGGAAGTCCATGTATAAAAGAGGGCACAGCTAGTCAGACTCAGGGAAGGAAAGTCCATGTATAAAGGAGGGCACAGCTAGTCAGACTCAGGAAAGTCCATGTATAAAGGAGGGCACAGCTAGTCAGACTCAGGGAAGTCCATGTATAAAGGAGGGCACAGCTAGTCAGACTCAGGGAAGTCCATGTATAAAGGAGGGCACAGCTAGTCAGACTCAGGGAAGTCCATGTATAAAGGAGGGCACAGCTAGTCAGACTCAGGGAAGTCCATGTATAAAGGAGGGCACAGCTAGTCAGACTCAGGGAAGTCCATGTATAAAGGAGGGCACAGCTAGTTAGACTCAGGGAAGGAAAGTCCATGTATAAAGGAGGGCACAGCTAGTCAGACTCAGGGAAGGAAAGTCCATGTATAAAGGAGGGCACAGCCAGTCAGACTCAGGGAAGGAAAGTCCATATATAAAGGAGGGCACAGCTAGTCAAACTCAGGGAAGGAAAGTCCATGTATAAAGGAGGGCACAGCTAGTCAAACTCAGGGAAGGAAAGTCCATGTATAAAGGAGGGCACAGCTAGTCAAACTCAGGGAAGGAAAGTCCATGTATAAAGGAGGGCACAGCTAGTCAGACTCAGGGAAGGAAAGTCCATGTATAAAGGAGGGCACAGCTAGTCAGACTCAGGGAAGGAAAGTCCATTTATAAAGGAGGGCACAGCTAGTCAAACTCAGGGAAGGAAAGTCCATGTATAAAGGAGGGCACAGCTAGTCTGACTCAGGGAAGTCCATGTATAAAGGAGGGCACAGCTAGTCAGACTCAGGAAAGTCCATGTATAAAGGAGGGCACAGCTAGTCAGACTCAGGGAAGTCCATGTATAAAGGAGGGCACAGCTAGTCTGACTCAGGGAAGTCCATGTATAAAGGAGGGCACAGCTAGTCAGACTCAGGAAAGTCCAT
Source organism: Salvelinus fontinalis (assembly GCF_029448725.1). NCBI lineage: Eukaryota > Metazoa > Chordata > Actinopteri > Salmoniformes > Salmonidae > Salvelinus > Salvelinus fontinalis. The sequence continues at coordinate 26,997,279 of NC_074699.1, forward strand.
GTATAAAGGAGGGCACAGCTAGTCAGACTCAGGGAAGTCCATGTATAAAGGAGGGCACAGCTAGTCAGACTCAGGGAAGTCCATGTATAAAGGAGGGCACAGCTAGTCAGACTCAGGGAAGGAAAGTCCATGTATAAAGGAGGGCACAGCTAGTCAGACTCAGGGAAGTCCGTATATAAAGGAGGGCACAGCTAGTCAGACTCAGGGAAGGAAAGTCCATGTATAAAGGAGGGCACAGCTAGTCAGACTCAGGGAAGGGAAGTCCATGTATAAAGGAGGGCACAGCTAGTCAGACTCAGGGAAGGAAAGTCCATGTATAAAGGAGGGCACAGCTAGTCAGACTCAGGGAAGGGAAGTCCGTATATAAAGGAGGGCACAGCTAGTCAGACTCAGGGAAGTCCATGTATAAAGGAGGGCACAGCTAGTCAGACTCAGGGAAGTCCATGTATAAAGGAGGGCACAGCTAGTCAGACTCAGGGAAGGAAAGTCCATGTATAAAGGAGGGCACAGCTAGTTAGACTCAGGGAAGTCCATGTATAAAGGAGGGCACAGCTAGTTAGACTCAGGGAAGGAAAGTCCATGTATAAAGGAGGGCACAGCTAGTCAGACTCAGGGAAGGAAAGTCCATGTATAAAGGAGGGCACAGCTAGTTAGACTCAGGGAAGGAAAGTCCATGTATAAAGGAGGGCACAGCTAGTCAGACTCAGGGAAGGAAAGTCCATGTATAAAGGAGGGCACAGCTAGTCAGACTCAGGGAAGTCCATGTATAAAGGAGGGCACAGCTAGTCAGACTCAGGGAAGTCCATGTATAAAGGAGGGCACAGCTAGTCAGACTCAGGGAAGTCCATGTATAAAGGAGGGCACAGCTAGTCAGACTCAGGGAAGTCCATGTATAAAGGAGGGCACAGCTAGTCAGACTCAGGGAAGTCCATGTATAAAGGAGGGCACAGCTAGTCAGTCTCAGGGAAGGAAAGTCCATGTATAAAGGAGGGCACAGCTAGTCAGACTCAGGGAAGGGAAGTCCATGTATAAAGAAGGGCACAGCTAGTCAGACTCAGGGAAGGAAAGTCCATGTATAAAGGAGGGCACAGCTAGTCAGACTCAGGGAAGTCCGTATATAAAGGAGGGCACAGCTAGTCAGACTCAGGGAAGGAAAGTCCATGTATAAAGGAGGGCACAGCTAGTCAGACTCAGGGAAGTCCATGTATAAAGGAGGGCACAGCTAGTCAGACTCAGGGAAGTCCATGTATAAAGGAGGGCACAGCTAGTCAGACTCAGGGAAGTCCATGTATAAAGGAGGGCACAGCTAGTCAGACTCAGGGAAGTCCATGTATAAAGGAGGGCACAGCTAGTCAGACTCAGGAAAGTCCATGTATAAAGGAGGGCACAGCTAGTCAGACTCAGGGAAGGAAAGTCCATGTATAAAGGAGGGCACAGCTAGTCAGACTCAGGGAAGGAAAGTCCATGTATAAAGGAGGGCACAGCTAGTCTGACTCAGGAAAGTCCATGTATAAAGGAGGGCACAGCTAGTCAGACTCAGGAAAGTCCATGTATAAAGGAGGGCACAGCTAGTCAGACTCAGGGAAGGAAAGTCCATGTATAAAGGAGGGCACAGCTAGTTAGACTCAGGGAAGGAAAGTCCATGTATAAAGAAGGGCACAGCTAGTCAGACTCAGGGAAGGGAAGTCCATGTATAAAGAAGGGCACAGCTAGTCAGACTCAGGGAAGGGAAGTCCATGTATAAAGAAGGGCACAGCTAGTCAGACTCAGGGAAGTCCATGTATAAAGGAGGGCACAGCTAGTCAGACTCAGGGAAGTCCATGTATAAAGGAGGGCACAGCTAGTCAGACTCAGGGAAGTCCATGTATAAAGGAGGGCACAGCTAGTCAGACTCAGGGGAAAGTCATTAGTCACTCCACCTGCTGTTTAAAGATGGATCAGCAGCTTCTCAGAACCAATACTATTGAGGAGGGAATACAGAAGTGGGTGAGGAAAAATGTTGAGTATTTTTAGTCCCCAGAGACATTTTCAGCCTTGATGCTGACCTAATAAAAGTCTTATCTGAGCTCATGGTTTTGGGTGTACCATGCTGTTGCTTATCTGAGAATCTATTTCTGAATGGATCCCAGCAGTCATAGTACCCATGAGTCCCCCATGCTATACATATATAGACCTGTTCCTCCTGACATGTTATGTTCTGTCCACACCCCCTCCTCCTCATCAGTGAGATCAAGATCTGGGTTCCTGAGCCCGACAGCTCTGAGCTACCAGCCCTGTGGTGGGACAACATCTCTGACAAGTGTCTGCTGTTGGGGGTCTACAAGCACGGTGAGTCGACAACGGGGACCAGGGATGTACTAACTGACCCACAGGCCTGAGACAACTAGGAATGTGTGATACTAAGGCTACGATACTAACATAACACTTAGCATAAAGTCATGTATTGGGCATGTATTCTAAGTGGGTTTACTAGAATGGATATAGGAACAGAGCCTAGACAAATGTAGAGAGTGAAAACGGGTCAGGGGGAATTAATCAGATACAGTATAGTATGTACAGTTCTGAGTTAGTGTCATGTGGAAAATGTACTGTAGGTGTTTTCATGTTCTTCCATGGGGATGTAGTTTACACTGGATGACAGCTGTCACACTCACCTTTGGGGGAAAGTGGCCATCTGTATGTTTGTTTTTTATCTCTTCAAGTTTCCAAGTTCTAACCTCTGTTTGTTTACCTCTCCACTGTGGTCCACTCATACAGGTTATGAGAAGTACAACACGGTGCGTGCAGACCCTGCCTTCTGCTTCCTAGAGCGAGTGGGCCGGCCAGACGAGAAGGCCATCGCTGCTGAACAGAGAGCCAATGACTTCATGGATGGGTAGGTAACATTACACATCATGGCTGACTGACTGATTGACTGAGTCAGCTAGTTAGCTTGTCGGTCTCCTCCACTGAGTCAGACAGGGCTTAGACACACAATGACACACTTAAAAAGTTTCAGTTGTTGTAACACTTTTTATAACCAGTCATAAAGCTATGATAGAAAAGAAAGAAACTAGAAACTGATATTATTGTAAAAACCTTTTCTGAAGTGAATCTGAGTCCGTGTTTAGTTCAGGGCTGTTAGGAGCTGCCTGCAAGTTCCCCTGTCTGTTACCTTGTGTGGCCCTTGCTGACTGACTGAATAACTGGCTGACTTACTGGCTGGCTGACTGACTGACGGTTGTTATCTGTGTTTGCAGGGACGTGGATGACCCAGAATACAAGCCCGCCCCAGCCTTGCTGAAGGACGATATGGAGGTGAGGCCACAACGAAGGGGGGCAGAACAGAGCCAGCACAGCAACAGATAAGGCTGCTGTACACACTGACTGGCATGTGTATTCTCTGCTCCTGTAGAGACTAGACAATACAGGTTGTTTTGAGTGTTATTGTGTCCAGTACTGTGTCCAGTGTTTGAACACACACTTCTCTCCTCCATAGGATGACGCCTCCTCTCCTGGAGACCTGGTTGTCACAGACAACCCTGGAGGTCAGTTACATCTTTCTATTCATTCTCTTTCTACTCAGCTTTTGTACTATCACAACCAATACACATCATATTACAATATCTACTACCAGTCACTACTACCAGTCACTACTACTATTACAAATACTGCTACTACAAGGCACTACTACTACTACCAGTCGCTGCTACCGCTACTACTACTACCAGTCGCTGCTACCGCTACTACTACTACCAGTCACTGCTACCGCTACTACTACTACTACCAGTCACTGCTACTACTACTACTACCAGTCACTACTACTACTAATACTACTACTACTACTACCAGTCACTGCTACCGCTACTACTGCTACTACTACTACTACTACTACTACTACTACTACGAGTCGCCACTACTACTAATACTACTACTACTACTACCAGTCACTGCTACTGCTACTACTACTACTACTACTACCAGTCACCACCAGTACTACTACTACCAGTCACTGCTAAACTACTACTACTACTACCAGTCACCACCAGTACTACTACTACCAATCACTGCTACTACTACTACCAGTCACCACCAGTACTACTACTGCCAGTCACTGCTACTGCTACTACTACTACTACTACTACTACTACTACTACGAGTCGCCACTACTACTAATACTACTACTACTACTACCAGTCACTGCTACTGCTACTACTACTACTACTACTACCAGTCACCACCAGTACTACTACTACCAGTCACTGCTAAACTACTACTACTACTACCAGTCACCACCAGTACTACTACTACCAATCACTGCTACTACTACTACCAGTCACCACCAGTACTACTACTGCCAGTCACTGCTACTGCTACTGCTACTACTACTACTACTACTACTACTACTACCAGTCACCACCAGTACTACTACTACCAGTCACTACTATTACAACAACTACTACTACTGCTACTAGCACCAGTCACTACTATTACAAACAGTCACTACTACTAGTGCTACTACTGCTGAAACTACTACAACTTCTTCCACTACTATAAAACAACTTAAAAAGCGTTCTCCCTGGTTAAACAATGTGTGTGTTGTGTATGTGTGCTCTGCAGAGGGTGCTCCAGTGATGATGGAGGGGTTAGGTGGAGGAGGAGGAGATGCAGCCTACTGGCCCTCCTCCTCAGTACTAACAGCCAGACTGAGACGTCTGATCACAGCCTCTCAGCGCTACACCAAGTCCAGACAGATCCTCCACATCCACCAGACCCAGACACAGCACACCACCCAGGTCACGCCCTCACTGTGCCCCCTGCCACCCACCCTCAACGACACTATCAACCCCAAGATGGCCGCCAAGATAGAACGCCAGCAGAGGTGAGTGAAGCTGCAAGGCCTGGACAGAAACTTAAAATTAGCCACGGTCTATAACTTATACCACTGTCTCCTTCTCTCTTCCGCTTTCTCTCCTCCCTCTCTCTGTGTATATCTCTATCTCTACCCCTATTTTTCTTTCTCTCTGTTTCTCTCTCCCTCCCTCTCCCCAGATGGACGAGGCGAGAGGAAGCTGATTTCTACCGTGTGGTGTCTACCTTTGGTGTGGTGTTTGACCCAGACCTGGGCCGTTTCGACTGGACCAAGTTCAGAGCCATGGCTCGGCTGCACAAGAAGACAGACGAGAGTCTGCAGAAGTACCTGTGGGCCTTCACTGGCATGTGCAGGAGAGTGTGTCGCCTGCCACCCAGAGAAGGAGGTGAGAGAGATACTGTTCATCTGTGCTGTGCCACCTGTAGAAAGGGTGTGGAAGTCAATATACTTATAAGCTGTATACTGTGTTGTTTATTAGAGGAGTTGTGTGCTTACTAATAATACCTGCTGATAATGTGCTACAGTATGTCAAGGTTAATGATTTCAGGAAATGCTGGGGAAACAAGCAAGAGATAAGGTTAACGATCAATGGAAAGTTAAACAGCGAGTGGAATGAGTTTACAGATGTATGAATTATGCAGGACAGCCTTATTCTCTCTCTCCCTCTCTCTAGACACAGCGGTGGACCCCTCTCTGTCCATTCAGCCCATCACAGAGGAGCGTGCATCTCGTACCCTCTACAGAGTAGAGCTGCTACGCCAGGTCAGGGAACAGGTCCTGCGCCACCCCTCGCTCTATGAGCGCCTGCCCCTGTGCCAGCTGGGCTCGGACCTGCCCGTGTGGTGGGAGACCGGTACCCACGACCGAGATCTCCTAATCGGGGCCGCCAAGCACGGCGTCAGCCGCACAGACTACCACATCCTCCGAGACCCAGAGCTCTGCTTCATGGCTGCCCAGCGCAACTACAGCCAGAATAAAGGAGTCCAACAGCCATCCCAGACCCCTACTCCGCTCCTTAACCCCCAGTACCAGGCTAGTAGAGACCCAGCCTTGGCAGAGTGCCCTGTGCCTGCCCCAGCCCAGAGGGAGAGGGATGACATCCTGGGGGCAGTGCCCAAAGAAGAACCTCCCTCGGAGGGGGGGGAGCGCATGGAGAGAGGGGGTCAGGTGGAGGGGGAGAGGTGGAGTCCCCAGCCTGCCCCTCTCACTCCTACAGGGATAGAGGAGAAGCCTGACCTGGGGGTGGTGAAAGGAGAGAATGAGAGCCACATGGTGGCGGCACGGACCAAGCCACTCACACCCAACTCAGCCGCCAGGAAAGAGAAGAAAGCCAATAAAAGAAGTCGAAGAGAGGCCAGACGAGCCGCCTCTGCAGCATCAGACTCCGACTCGGACGGCTCCTCCTCCAGCTCTTCATCACGATCTTCTTCATCATCGTCATCGTCGTCCTCTTCCTCCTCACGCTCCGGATCCAGCTCCTCTTCATCTTCATCCTGCTCATCAGGCTCCTCATCTTCCTCTTCCTCATCTTCATCTTCCTCTGTTGACAGTGAGAGTGAGGGAGAGGAAGGAAAGACCAAGGGTGAGTGCTGTTATTATTCTTTTGGTTCTTGCAGTGAAAGACTTTTACAGTACCGTTGAGGCAATCAATGTTGTAATTTTGCCAAGGTAGTTAGGCTGTCTGAAGTTGTGTTGTATATTTTGAGGTTTTCTAAAGTAGAGTTATATTGCATGTTCTTCCAGTCCCGACAGTGGCCATCGTGAAGGGATTTGACGAAGACAGTGTGGCATCTCTCAGCACCACTCAGGATGAGATGCAGGACAGTCACGTGACAGAGAACGGCAGCAACAACTCACACCACCACCCCTTCCAGGGAGGATACATGCTGGCTGCATCCTACTGGCCCAAAGTAAACACACACACCAAACCTCTTTGTGTTTCAGTTCTAGCCTGAGTTAGTTTCCTGAGAATCCCAACCATGTTGAAACAGCACTTAGGAGGGTGCTGTTCACGATAATCCAGTTTTATTTCATTCTTCCACCAGACGATATAGTCCGGGCAAAAGCCAATCAGCATCCAGGATCCAAACAACTTGTTTTATAATGTCCCCTGTCCCCCTGTAGGACCGTGTGATGATCAACCGTCTGGACAGTATCTGCCAAGCAGTGCTGAAGGGGAAGTGGCCGGGGGCCCGGCGGTCGTACGAGGCAGGAGGGGCCGTAGCCTCCTTCTACACCACCAAGCTGCTGGACAATGCAGCTGCGGCCAACAACAGCAGCAACCTCTGCTCAGCTTCCGCCTCGGCCTCAGAGGACCCCTCTGCCTCCCCTCAGGGTTCAAAGGTGAAGAAGCATGTTGCAGGAGAAAAGGAGTTCTCAGTGAAAATGAATGAAGTATGTTGATTTCCGTTACTCCCCTCTCGTAGGACCCCACACCACTCCAAAGCCTAATTGTGGTGTTTCAGCATGTTTTGTTGGGGATTTTGATTTTGTTGTTTTGGCTGCTGCCTACAATACTGATTTGTTTAATAGTAATACCCTCTTTAATTTCTACCCACTCTATGTGGATTGGGATCTGGGCTGTAATTACATTTTTACATATATCAGTCATTCATGGATGGGAAGCTAATAAGAAGCTTAGTGTGGAGAGACACTGGGGTTTGAGAGGGTTGATCTGATTGAGATGGGGCTGGCTCGCTATTGTGGGGGATTGGGATGGGACTCTAGTACTGTGGGTGTTCTGTCTCTAATGGGGCTGATAGCAGCTGGGCTATTAACCATGAAGGCCTGCTTCCTGCTTGCTTTAATACTACAGTAGCTAGCTATGAGCCTACATTGCCATAGCAACAGAGGGAGGAGCATTTGTGTCAAATATTCAATAAAATGGCCACTGACTGCTGCTACAGGGTTGCTGGGGCTTTCCTGATCGGTTTGGCTGGAATCTTGACCTTAATAAGGAATATGCTGAAAGCTGGAGCCTTCCATGTGACATAGTCCTTCAGTAAACTCCTGACATTGCATAGACAACTTCCCCTATATGCTTCTAGCTGCTACAGTATATGCTGTGTCCCTACCCATAACTATCCCTACTTCCAACTTCCAAAAATACAGAATGCTCTTAGAGCGAATCCTTACAAGCCAACAAAGTATTGTGCCAATGCAGTGAAAATCAAAACAAGCACTTAGATCACCTCCCTTTTTTCTGTTATGTTTTGGTTAGTTTTTTTTCTGTAGAAGGGGCTCCAATGCCATCAGACAGTGTGACCTCGTGTTTCTGTGTAATTGACTGACAGTCTCTCTCTCTGCAGCAGGAGGGGGGTTTGAAGCTGACCTTCCAGAAGCAGGGGCCCGGCCAGCCCCTGAAGAGGCCCCTGGAGCCTGAGGAGGGGCCCCTGAGCCAGCAGCAGTACCTTACAAGGCTCCATGAGCTCCAGAGTGCCTCAGACACCAGTCTGGCTGACTTTACCAAGCCCCAGGCTGCCAGCTTCCCACAGGGTACATACAGACTAGGGCTGACCACAAAGTCCTGTTTTTACAGCAATGTATTGTTAGTTTATACAATTGAAAGTTCACCTGATACCCTTCATGAGAAATCTCAAAGCTAAACTGTGTGCTTTTTATTTGGTACCACTAGATGGCAACAAAGATACATTTCCCTTTATGTTGTACATTCATGATTGTGATGGTGTGTAGTGCTTTAGTCTTCTGTTTTAATCTGGGACACGTTGTTTGTGTGTTTCCAGCCTCTACAGGTCTGGCGGGTCAGATGAAGCTGAACGGAGGTATGGATGGCCAGCCGGTGGTGAAGAGGAGGAGAGGAAGGAGGAAGAATGTGGAGGGGATGGACCTGCTCTATATGAACAGGAACAGAGGACCAGCCGTGCCTGAAAGCGTAAGATCTTAATGTACTTTTCTCTCTTCTCTTTGGGGCTCTACGTCTTCCCTGTCAATCATCTCACTCCTATCTTGCTATCTTACGTCCTTCAACATCTAGTCCTTAAACACTGGGTACTGAAAAGCTACATGTGATTGCATGGTTTTAAGAGATATTTAAAGTTTGAAGAGTATGCCTAAATGTATTTACCTAGCAATTGAAAATAAAATATAGGATTTACTGTGTGAAGTGAAGTATAGGAGGCCGTATGAGGGGTATGCTAGCATGCCTATACAAACACTAGCCACTTGATATTCACTGATGGGATGATGTCTACCCTGCATCTCCAGGTGCCCCCGGCGTGGGGTGGTATGGGTCAGGCTGGCACTGGGCTGTCTATTGCCTCAGGGCAGGGTAACCACCTAGGGGGCCAGGGCCCTATGGACACAGAGAGCAGGGTCTCTGTCATCAACCTGAAAGATGGGACCCGTCTGGCCGGAGACGATGCCCCCAGGAGGAGGGAGCTGGAGCTGTGGCTAAAAGAACACCCAGGCTTTGTGGCCGACACAGGGGCCTTCATCCCTGTGAGTCCCTCCCTTCCTCTTCCTCACCCTCTGATTCTCCATTCCTCTATCCCTAACCCAGGGTTTATTAAGGGCTGTGAATATACTGTACAACTACAATAGACATCCGTCAGGGTTACGGACATTTCCATACAGTCAGTTCATGACATAAACAGAAATTCCATTTGCAATTTGAATCAAAATGCAATTGACCTCAACCATGATTTTCATTGACGGTAGATATTGTTTTGTATGTAGTCCTGTAGTTGAACCTCTGTATCCCTGACCCTCCCATCTCCTCCTCAGGGAGTGAATAAGAGGCAGCTGGAGCAGTTCCAGCAGGATGGTAGACCCAAGCAGAAGAGGCATCGCTGTAGAAACCCCAACAAGATCGATGTCAACAGTCTGACAGGAGAGGAGAGGGTCCAGATCATCAACAGGAGAAATGCACGCAAGGTGAGGCAGCAGTAGACGTGTGTGTGTGTGTGTGTGTGTGTGTGCGTGCGTGCGTGCGTTGTATAACTTCTACTTTGTCTCATGTTGTCCTCCTGTCCTCTCCCCAGGTTGGTGGGGCCTTCGCCCCCCCTCTAAAGGACCTGTGTGGGTTTCTTCAGGAGAACCCAGAGTACGGGGTTCCACCAGAGTGGGCCGACGTCGTCAAGCAGTCGGTAAGTCTGATAGCCTTTACCTCCTTCATATGCTGTAGAACACCCCACAAGTCTACTTGACGTGTATAAAAGAGTAATAATAGAACTACATGTATCTAGTTTGGCTAGTTGTCAGTGCAGTAACTGTGGTTTAGTTAAGCAATAAGCCCCGAGGGGCTGTGGTATATGGCCGATAAACCACGGCTAAGGGCTGTTCTTATGCACAACGCAATATGGTTTGCCGTATACCACAAACCCCTGAGGTGCCTTATTGCTATTATAAACTGGTTACCAACGTAATTAGAGCAGTAGAAAGAAAGGTTTTGTCATACCCGTGGTATACGGTCTGACATACCACGGGTGTCTGCCAATCAGCATTCGGGGCCGGAACGACCCAGTTTCTAACTGTAGTTATCTAATGAAGTTGTTGATTAGAGTGCTAACCCTGTCTGTCCTTCAGGGCTACCTCCCAGAGAGCATGTTTGACCGGATCCTGACAGGACCCATCGTACCAGAGGAGGTGAGTCGGCGTGGACGGAGGCCCAAGAGCGCCCTGGCCAAGGCTGCAGCTACAGCCAACCAGGGGGCCCCATCCCTGGGCCTCAACCCCCTGCTGGCCAACGGCCTCCTCTCTGGCATGGATCTATCTAGTCTACAGGCCTTCCAGCAGAACCTCCAAAGTCTCCAGTCACTGCAGCTCACTGCCGGCCTCATGGGCCTGCCCACTGATGCTAACAACCTGGCCGCCATGTTTCCCATGATGCTCTCTGGCATGGCTGGGCTTCCCAACCTCCTTAGCATGGGGGGTCTGCTGGGGAAGCCCCCACAGGACACCACGGGGGGAGCTGAGCAGAGGAAGAGGAAGAAGGGTAGCAGAGAAGGAGGAGGAGGGGAGCCCTCGTCTGCCTCCTCCAAAGCCCCCTCCTCCTCCCACTCCCACGGCCTCTCCCACACCTCGGACACCAAAGGTGAAAGGACAGAAAGTCAAAGCAGGGACGGGGACGGCCACATCCCCAGTGTCCATTCCCCCTCCAGTTCCTCTGCCACCACCTCCACCACCACCCCACTAAGTGCTTCTGCTGCCCAGGCAGCCTCCAGTCACCCTCTGTCTCTTAACCCCTTGTTACTCTCCAGTATGCTTTACCCAGGGATGCTTCTAACTCCAGGCCTTAACCTTCCTGTGTCCACCACACAGCCACCACACAGTGACTCAAACAGTGACCACAAACCCCACAAGCCCACTAAGACCTCTAAGACCGACCCCTCAAAACCTCTGTCGCCAAGGAGAACACCAGAGTGTCAGGAAGAGGAGAGTCTTGGTGACAAGAGGGAGGAGTCAGGGGAACACAAGGAGGAGAACAGTGGTCCAGAAGGCTCGGGGAAGGCGGATTCATCTTCTTCATCTGAGTCTGGGAGCTCTTCTTCATCTGATGGGTCATCAGACTCCAGCGATGAAGACTGAGCCTAATGAATATATAAATATATTTATGTATCTATTAGAAATGTACACACATACAGTACCAGCCAAAAGTTTGGACACACCTACTCATTCAAGGGTTTTTCTTTATTTTTACTATTTTCTGCATTGTAGAATAATAGTGAAGACATCAAACCTATGAAATAACACATAGGGAATCATGTAGTAACCAAAAAATTGCCTTGATGACAGCTTTGCACACTCTTGGCATTCTCTCAACCAGCTTCTCCTGGAATGCTTTTCCAACAGTCTTGAAGGAGTTGTTGGCTACTTTTCCTTCACTCTGTGGTCCAACTCATCCCAAACCATCTCAATTGGGTTGAGGTCGGGTGGTTGTGGAGGCCAGGTCATCTGATGCAGCACTCCATCACTCTCCTTGGTCAAATAACCCATACACAGCCAGGAGGTGTATTTTGGGTCATGGTCCTGTTGAAAAACAAATAATAATCCCACTAAGCGCAAACCAGATGTGATAGAGGATCGCTGCAGAATGCTGTGGTAGCCATGCTGGTTAAGTATGCCTTGAATTCTAAATAAAACACAGACAGTGTCACCAGCAAAGCACCCCCATACCATCACACCACCTCCTCCATGCTTCACGGTGGGAACCACACATGCCGAGATTATCTCATCAGACCAAAGGACAGATTTCCACCGGTCTAATAGCCATTGCTCGTGTTTCTTGGCCCAAGCAAGTCTCTTCTTCTTACTGGTGTCCTTTAGTAGTGGTTTCTTTGCAGCAATTCGACCATGAAGGCCTGATTCAGTCTCTTCTGAACAATTGATGTTGAGATGTGTCTGAATGAAGCATTCATTTGGGCTCTAGTCAGGTGCAGTTAACTCTAATGAACGTATCCTCTGCAGCTGAGGTAACTGTGGTTCTTCCTTTCCTGTGGCGGTCCTCATGAGAGCCAGCTTCATCATATTGCTTAATGGTTTTTGCCACTGCACTTAAAGAAACTTTCTAAGTTCTTGAAAATGTCCATATTGACTGACCTTCATGTCTTAGAGTAATGATGGACTGTCATTTCTCTTTGCTCATTTGAGCTGTTCCACCCCTACAATGTCACAACACAACTGTTTGGCTCGAACGAATTAAGAAAGAAAGAAATTCCACAAATTAACTTTTAACAAGGCACACCTGTTAATTGAAATGCATTCCAGGTGACTACCTCATGAAGCTGGTTGAGAGAATGCCAAGAGTGTGCAAAGCTGTCATCAAGGCAAAGGGTGGCTACTTTGAAGAATCTCAAATATAAAATATATTTTGATTTGTTTAACAATTTTTTGGTTACTACATGATTCCATATGTGTTATTTCATAGTTTTGATGTATTCACTATTATTCTACAATGTAGAAAATAGTAAAAATATAGAAAAACCCAGGAATGAGTAGGTACGTCCAAACTTTTGACTAGTACTGTATATATTACACATATATATGGATTTCCCTGCACTTACATTGTGATTTATTTTCATGTAAATACAGAAAACTAACTAAAATGTTGTGTAATAAAGACTACAAAAGTGAAAAAAGAAGAACCATGACCTACGAGAAACTGAAATGAACTTTCAGTGTTTGTTCAAAAAGGTACAATCTTGTTTTGAGAGACATTTTGCATGTCAAACTTTAGTAGATTTCTGAACTTTGTGAACTTGTATTAGGCCTACACACATTGATGTACAATTGCAACAGACTGAGAAAAAGAAATCAAAATGGCATTATTGTAATTATTATGTTGGGATTTAATTTTATTAAAAAAGAGGAAATAAATATAGGCTCTCTGCTGAGCTGTACTCTTAATATATTTTGTAGTGTGAGTAAAAGACCCTGAATATTTAGCTTTCCTTTGTAAGTACTGTTACAGGTTTTCTTCTTGACACTTACAGTATACTTTGCGGATCATACGTTTGGAAAAGTCAGCAATAACTCGGGCAGCTAATGAATGTGACTGAAGCTGTAGATCCCTCATCAGCCATGTTTCTCACACAAGGGAGAGGTGTTCAGTCTCTGTTCCAATGTCCACACTAACACAGTTCTTCCAATGAAGAAATGTATTGGACATTCATTCTAAGTAGTATGCTAGTGTGCATTTTGGAATGTAGTCTCCCCTGCTTGTCTCGCACAACCAACACACATGGTTCTTTAGTTACCCATATTACACTCGCTAGCACATAACCAGTTGGGTCTTCTCCCCTGAGGACTGAAAGGACAGCAAACTGACAGGCTGCGCCAAATGCTGCTCTCGCTGGGACAGGAAAGACACAATTCCACCCCGGTGTTTTTGACTGCATCGTTACCTCAGCGGAGTATAGAAGGGATTGAGTTCACTGCAAATACATCCTGTTGTGTGTGTATTGGCAAAGGTTGGCTCACTCGTTCCAGCTGGAATGTGTGTTCTTCATGGCATACTCTTGAGAGCTTCCACTCGCTTAGTCTCTTCCAGCGCCTTGAGTCTGCGAGAGAGACTACCACTCACTGTGTTCTGGCTGTGTGTGTTTGTTTGCGTGGGCGTTTCTTTACATTTTGGCTGAGTCAGTGTGTTCTTCAGGCCCTGTACTGATTGTGTCCCATGCGGTGCAGCATCAATCGGGCCATTGTGTATGGTGGTGTGTATTGGGGAGGCTAGAGCATTGGGATCTACAACCAAAAATGAAGTCACATAAACAGTGACTGCTGGTATAGTCGACATCGTATAATCAACACCCCCTGAGTCATCTTTAATACTTTAAAAGCCCATCAGTATCTGTGTTCTACTCATAGTGCCGCCTTCTGCTATCGAGTGAGCTGAAGAATCTCCAATGAGCTCTGACTGTGGGTGATGTCTGTAGTCTTCCATTCTGAACACAGTGTGTCCCTGTTGTATTGAATTACCTTGCTATCATAAACTAGTAATGAAGTAGCTACACCGTATGTGTATTGAGGGACCACAGGGGTTTGTATTGTCTCTGATATAATTGTAGATTACTGAGTCATCAAAATTATTTTCTTAATTGACTGTAGAAAAGCATAGTTTATACATCGATTGCAGTGATTCTGAATAGTATTGGGTTGGCTATGGTAGGTTAAGTTTAGGCTTGAGTAAGACTGAATATCCAGACCTTCCTTTAGAACTGAGCTGCTTTGCTGACTATGATCTCTCTGTTTCATGGGATTTGGATGCTTTTAAGTGTTAATTTCTAGCCTGGAATCCAAACTGATATGCTGTTTCATCACTAAACACATTGTTCAGTCTAGTTTCACCGGGCTAGTTAATTTCTCCATATGTCTTATTGATGACTTGATCTGCAGACAGACTGATAGATGTAGAAGTGTCCTTACACTCGCTGTACCTCTGTGTATTTCACACCCTCACTTTCTCACTCAACTTCCAGTCAGTATCTGATGTGATTTAATAGATAGATGTTATATGTTCGTTATTTTCTATGGCTCAATGGCGGTGTATTTATTCATTACCATATGACATGGCTCATCTGTGCTCATCCTCGTGATAACCAAGGGAGACAGTGAGACTGGAATTCAGTATACCCTAAGTACCTGTTGTAATTATGTTTAGTGGAACAGTGCTTTCCGGATTGATACAGCACCGTGTAGGTGAACTGTCGGTACACATTGGACTGCTAGGCAGGCACACATTTGGAAATGATCTTGAAGAGGAATGGGACGTTTTATTTTACATGGTGACAATGAAACGTCACAACAGGTTACATCTGTGGTAGAGACATTCATGTAGTCTCTTTCAGCCTGCATGTAGCTGTTCACTGAGCCTATATTGAACCCATTCATCAACGTATACAAGCCCACCACACAGACAGCCCTGCCCTGTTGTCTAAACCAAGACTGATGAAGACACTCCACTCACTGAAATAACATTTACTTTTTTGTTGTTTTCCCCATTCACCTGTGATGTCCTTTACCATGGTTTCTGTGTGTAAACTCAGAGACAGCCAGGTTGTTTCTCTTCCTGAAAGTCAACCTAAATAGATTTAACATTGTCAGTTTGCCACTTTAGTTTGGGCTGATTCCGACCACTAGGTCTCACAAGCCTAGTGATTTCAATAGAACAATCTTCAACTGTCATTTTGTTCCACTTCATACCTAGTCGATCCCTAGAACGACCAGTGCCCTTAGGCAGAAGCCCAGCCTTTGCTGCTTCCAGGTTACAATATTGACCCAATATGATTGTTTTAGCAGGCTTTATTTTCAGACCCAACAGGCAGACAAGGATTCATTCCTGCTAGTGTGACAAGAAGCCTGCTGAATTTGCTATAGCAGACCGATAGCTCTGTTTAAGTTGAAATGTTAGTACTGAGGGGAGAGCTGTATTTGACTAAAGATGGAACAATAAATATATTTTTTTATTATGTATTATGATTAGATATTTCTGGTAGTTTGTTTTAGGTCTCACTATGTCACATACATCTACAGTGCTGAACTGACTGATTAGAAGCAGTCATAGACTCGCCTCACTGGCACAATGAAATGACCAATATGCAACAGACAGAGACTAATAAAACACACACTAGTTGCTGAAATGACGAAAATAGATTATTGGCATTGTATTTTTTGTTTCAAGCTTGATAATATCCTAAAGTCATCAAGTCTGTTCTGGTTTTTGTTTGGTTGTTTCTTGGACAGTTGCGAAATTTGCAAGTTGTGGTCTGTGTAGTTGAATAATACGTTATGTAGTGGGGAGGACAAGTTGTGGTCTGTGTAGTCGAATAATACGTTATGTAGTGGGGAGGACAAGTTGTGGTCTGTGTAGTTGAATAATACGTTATGTAGTGGGGAGGACAAGTTGTGGTCTGTGTAGTCGAATAATACGTTATGTAGTGGGGAGGACAAGTTGTGGTCTGTGTAGTCGAATAATACGTTATGTAGTGGGGAGGACAAGTTGTGGTCTGTGTAGTCGAATAATACGTTATGTAGTGGGGAGGACAAGTTGTGGTCTGTGTAGTCGAATAATACGTTATGTAGTGGGGAGGATAAGTTGTGGTCTGTGTAGTTGAATAATACGTTATGTAGTGGGGAGGACAAGCATCTTAAAAAGTAATTTGTAATTTATTGGATTACTTTCTATGAAGTTATATAGAGGGAATTGAAGTTTAATTATTTTTATTAAACATATTCTGACTATCAATGAAGACTGTCTTACTCTATTCTTTCACATTGACCCAGTTACAGGCACTTCAAGGTATCCAGAATTACAATGTTATTTATTGTTCACTGGCGATATACAGTTGAAGTTGGAAGTTTACATTCACATCAGCCAAATACATTTAAACTCAGTTTTTCACAGTTCCTGACATTTAATCCTTGTAAAAAGTCCCTGTCTTAGGTCAGTTAGGATCACCACTTTATTTTAAGAACGTGAAATATCAGAATAATAGTAGAGAGAATTATTTATTTCAGATTTTATTTATTTCATCACATTCCCAGTGGGTCAGAAGTTTACATACACTCAATTAGTATTTGGTAGAATTGCCTTTAAATTGTTTAACTTGGGTCAAACATTTTGGGTAGCCTTCCACAAGCTTCCCACAATAAGTTGGGTGAAATTTGTCCCATTCCTCCTGACAGAGCTGGTGTAACTGAGTCAGGTTTGTAGGCCTCCTTACTTCCACGCGCTTTTTAAGTTCTGCCCACAGATGTTCTATAGGATTGAGGTCAGGGCTTTGTGATGGCCACTCCAATACCTTGCCTTTATTGTACTTAAGCCATTTCTCCACAACTTTGGAAGTATGCTTGGGGTCATTGTCCATTTGGATAACCCATTTTCAACCAAGCTTTAGCTTCCTGACTGATGTCTTGAGATGTTACTTCAATATTTCCCTGTAATTTTCTTGCCTCATGATGCCATCTATTTTGTGAAGTGCACCAGTCCCTCCTGCAGCAAAGCACCCCAACAACATGCCACCCCCATGCTTCCCGGTTGGGATGGTGTTCTTCGGCTTGCAAGCCTCCCTCTTTTTCCTCCAAACATAATGATGGTCATTATGGCCAAACAGTTCTATTTTTGTTTCATCAGACCAGAGGACATTTCTCCAAAAAGTACGATCTTTGTCCCCATGTGCAGTTGCAAACCGTAGCCTGGATTTTTTATGGCGGTTTTGGAGCAGTGGCTTCTTCCTTGCTGTGCAGCCTTTCAGGTTATGTCGATATAGAACTCGTTTTACTGTGGATATAGATACTTTTGTACCTGTTTCCTCCAGCATCTTCACAAGGTCCTTTGCTGTTCTGGGATTGATATGCACTTTTCGCACCAAAGCACGTTCATCTCTTGGAGACAGAACACGTCTCCTTCCTGAGCGGTATGACGGCTGCGTGGTCCATGGTGTTTATACTTGCGTACTATTTTTTTGTACAGATGAACGTGGTACCTTCAGGCATTTGGAAATTGCTCCCAAGGATGAACCAGACTTGTGGAGGTCTACAATTTTTTTCTGAGGTCTTGGCTGATTTCTTTTGATTTTCCCATGATGTCAAGCAAAGAGGCACTGAGTCTGAAGGTAGGCCTTGAGGTACATCCACAGGTACACCTTCAATTGACTCAACTTATGTCAATTAGCCTATCAGAAGCTTCTAAAGTCGTTACATCATTTTCGGGAATTTTCCAAGCTGTTTAAAGGCACAGTCAACTTAGTGTTTGTAAACTTCTGACCCACTGGAATAATCTGTCTGTAAACAATTGTTGGAAAAATGACTTGTGTCATGCACAAAGTAGATGTCCTAACCGACTTGCCAAAACTATAGTTTGCAAGAAATGTGTGGAGTGATTGAAAAACAAGTTTTAATGACTCCAACCTAAGTGTATGTAAACTTCTGACTTCAACTGTAAATATAGGATGATAAGTTCTCAGTTAATAGTGTGGCTAAAAAGTCATTTTCAAAACTGATATAGTATATATTGTTGTAAAGCATTACTTGTTAATGTACTGCTATTCTACTGCTTCTTTTATGCCCTATTATGTTCCTACTCCACCCCAGGGGGCGCTTGTTGCTCTGTGAGTCTCAGCCCTCAGGCCTCTTATCATAGCAACCCATTGCAGATGACAAGTTGGGGCTTGTCTGTTGTGAGCTGTGAGCCAATGGGCTGAGCCAGAGCTTCAGCTTCCTCTCTGTCTCAGTGCACTGCAGCCTGCTGCTGCCTGCCTGTACACTTATAGTGGTGCTCACTGCTCTGTGCTGCTCTGAGGCTCACCCACAGCTGTTCAGCCTGGCTAGCCCCACAGAGAGAGAAGCAGAGAGGCCGTGTGACTCCAAGCCTCTACAAAACAGAATCAGATCCTTCTCACGAGCCTCTGTAAGTAGCTTGTTGCATCACTGCAGCTCTTTTGTCTCTCATTGTCTCCGTAACGCTACAGGAAATAACATGTCACAGGATGTTGTTTGTCCTGGGTTGATGTGTGTCTAACTGACGGGAAGAGAACCTTATTATGGATGATGATCATGTATGATTTGTGGCTGGTAGGAGTTGTTAGATTTCCAAGATAAAATGCAACATTTTCTGTTCCATTTCTCTGAAATGGATGCAAAACACTTCAGTTGTATATGTATTTTGAATGATGTGTGTGCCCCAAAATGACTGTAGAAAGTAAAAGTATTCTGGAGGTTGTCACTGAAGCTGCAGTCAGTCAGTTCTAAAGATATTGCAGTGTGACAGAGAGCCAACATGGGAACAGAGAGAGGCATGGTGGTGGTGGTGGGTAAGATGATATAAACTGATTCTGAAGGAGTTGGCAGCTGGTGACACACGTTGTCAGTTGGTGGGCCACTAGCCCACATCCGGTGTGTAGCCCACATGGGTGAGAGCATATGCATAGTAATATTAGTACCGAGCACATGGCTCATAGTAGCTACCTCTCCCTTATGACTGGCTTGCTCTCAGGGGGGATGTTACAGTGAGAGTTAAAGCCTTACTATAACCATCAACTTACACAGAACAGATAGGAAGGTTGAATTGACTCAGTGGGAGGTGAGCTAAATCCATTTTCCTGGTAGTGGATGGAGTAGAGCCAAGCCAACCAAGGCTTCGTCCCAATACTGCAGAGTGAGAGAGGGATAGGTTGGCCAGCAGACCTGGATTCAAATGCTATCTGAAATCTTTCAAATACTTTTAGTGTTTGCTTTAGAACAAGGCTGTAATGCCATATGAGCAGGGTTTTCACTTATACGGCTATTCTATTGGTTCAATTGTGCAAAGCAAGCTCAATCAAGCCCAGCTAAAGTGTTTGAACGATTTCAAATAGTATTTGAACCCAGGCCCGTTGGCCAGTGTCTGGGGTTGGAACAGTACGGTTGCTCGTAGGGAATGAATGGAAGGTATTATTAGATTCAGTGTTCGTGGTGTACTGTGTGACAGCGGTGTACTGTGTGACAGCGGTGTACTGTGTGACAGTGCCCAGGAGCAGGAACGTAGTGTACAGGTTTGACTCTGACAGAACACAGGAACAGGAACGTAGTGTACAGGTTTGACTCTGACAGAACACAGGAACGTAGTGTACAGGTTTGACTCTGACAGAACACAGGAACAGGAACGTAGTGTACAGGTTTGACTCTGACAGAACACAGGAACGTAGTGTACAGGTTTGACTCTTACAGAACACAGGAACAGGAACGTAGTGTACAGGTTTGACTCTGACAGAACACAGGAACGTAGTGTACAGGTTTGACTCTGACAGAACACAGGAGCAGGAACGTAGTGTACAGGTTTGACTCTGACAGAACACAGGAACAGGAACGTAGTGTACAGGTTTGACTCTGACAGAACACAGGAACAGGAACGTAGTGTACAGGTTTGACTCTGACAGAACACAGGAACGTAGTGTACAGGTTTGACTCTGACAGAACACAGGAGCAGGAACGTAGTGTACAGGTTTGACTCTGACAGAACACAGGAACAGGAACGTAGTGTACAGGTTTGACTCTGACAGAACACAGGAGCAGGAACGTAGTGTACAGGTTTGACTCTGACAGAACACAGGAACAGGAACGTAGTGTACAGGTTTGACTCTGACAGAACACAGGAGCAGGAACGTAGTGTACAGGTTTGACTCTGATAGAACACAGGAACAGGAACGTAGTGTACAGGTTTGACTCTGACAGAACACAGGAACAGGAACGTAGTGTACAGGTTTGACTCTGACAGAACACAGGAACAGGAACGTAGTGTACAGGTTTGACTCTGACAGAACACAGGAGCAGGAACGTAGTGTACAGGTTTGACTCTGACAGAACACAGGAACAGGAACGTAGTGTACAGGTTTGACTCTGACAGAACACAGGAACAGGAGCGTAGTGTACAGGTTTGACTCTGACAGAACACAGGAACAGGAACGTAGTGTACAGGTTTGACTCTGACAGAACACAGGAACAGGAACGTAGTGTACAGGTTTGACTCTGACAGAACACAGGAACGTAGTGTACAGGTTTGACTCTGACAGAACACAGGAACAGGAACGTAGTGTACAGGTTTGACTCTGACAGAACACAGGAACAGGAACGTAGTGTACAGGTTTGACTCTGACAGAACACAGGAACGTAGTGTACAGGTTTGACTCTGACAGAACACAGGAACAGGAACGTAGTGTACAGGTTTGACTCTGACAGAACACAGGAACAGGAACGTAGTGTACAGGTTTGACTCTGACAGAACACAGGAACAGGAACGTAGTGTACAGGTTTGACTCTGACAGAACACAGGAACAGGAACGTAGTGTACAGGTTTGACTCTGACAGAACACAGAAACGTAGTGTACAGGTTTGACTCTGACAGAACACAGGAACAGGAACGTAGTGTACAGGTTGGACTCTGACAGAACACAGGAGCAGGAACGTAGTGTACAGGTTTGACTCTGACAGAACACAGGAACAGGAACGTAGTGTACAGGTTTGACTCTGACAGAACACAGAAACGTAGTGTACAGGTTTGACTCTGACAGAACACAGGAACAGGAACGTAGTGTACAGGTTGGACTCTGACAGAACACAGGAGCAGGAACGTAGTGTACAGGTTTGACTCTGACAGAACTCAGGAACAGGAACGTAGTGTACAGGTTTGACTCTGACAGAACACAGGAACAGGAACGTAGTGTACAGGTTTGACTCTGACAGAACACAGGAACAGGAACGTAGTGTACAGGTTTGACTCTGACAGAACACAGGAACAGGAACGTAGTGTACAGGTTTGACTCTGACAGAACACAGGAATTGATGTGGTTCAACATTGGCCTGTCCAGCCTCAGCCTGGCTCTGGCTGTAATTTACAGTCACGTCAGAATATCGAGAACTTCACCTGGTATAACCTTACAGCTTAGCTTGTAGCCCTCTGTTTCTCTCTCTGTGTTGCTCTTTCTCTCTCTCTCTACCTCTGTTGCTCTCACTCGCTCCCTCTCTGTCTCTCTGTGTTGGTCTCTACCCAAAGTGGTACTCCTTAGTGTGGACAAAGTAAAACTGATTATCACATGCAACCCATAACGACAGTCATTGCTAGCATCATCCTCAAATACCTTCTTAATAACCACACCCAGCGTATCTCACTGACTTACTATAACTTGAATTAGTCTTTAGATATAGTACACAACATGTTCGGAATCAGCATCCACCTCCCCACTTACTGACATATCTGGTTTATATATAAAACATTTTCACACACTCAGAGAGACAGATCCTCTACCCCAGGCAGTGTCTGTGCATCACACATTCACACAGTCTGTGATAGTAACTTGGCATGGTAGAGAAATGGAGAACACGTGCAAATGATTATTGCTGTGGAGAGGAGACTGAGTTACCATTGAATCAGCACAATCTCTCTTTTTCTCTCTATTTCAAATCAATTCAAATGTGATTATTGGCATGGGAAACATGTTTACATTGCCTAAGCAAGTGAAATGGACAAACAAAAAGGAAAGGGAAATAAACAATTATTAACAGTAAACATTACTAAAGTTTTAAAAGAATATAGATATGTTATATTGCTGGCTATGTACAGTGTAACAATGTGCAAGTAGTTGAAGTATGAAAGGTAATATAAATAAGCAGATAAATACAATATATTTACAATGGTGTTTGTGCTCCACAGGTTGCCCTTTTCTTGTGGCAACAGGTCACAAATCTTGCTGTTGTGGCACACTGTTGTATTTCACCTAATAGATATGAGAGATTGGATTGGTTTTCAAATTCTTTGTGTGTCTGTAATCTGAGGGAAATATAGTGCCTTCAGAAAGTATTCACACCCCTTGACTTTTTCCGCATTTTGTTGCTTGACAGCCTGAATTTTTATTTGGAATAAATTGAGATGTTGTGTCACTGGTCAACACACAATACCCATAATGTCAAAGTGGAATTATGTTTTTAGAAATGTTTACAAATTAATTAAGAATGAAGAGCTGAAATGTCTTGAGTCAATAAGTATTCAACCTCTTTGTTATGTCAAGCCTAAATAAGTTCAGGAGTAAAAATGTGCTGAACAAGTCACATAATAAGTTACATAGACTCTGTGTGCAATAATAGTGTTTAACATGAACGACTACCTTTTGAATGACTACCTTATCTCTGTAACCGACACATATTGTACAATTAAGGTCCCTCAGTCAAGCAGTGAATTTCAAACACAGATTGAGCCACAAAGAACAGGGAGGTTTTCCAATGCAAAGAAGGGCACCTATTGGTAAATGGGTCAAATAAAAAAAGCAGACATTGCATATCCCTTTGAGCATGGTTATTAATTACACTTTGGATGGTGTATTAATACACCCAGTCACTACAAAGATACAGGCGTCCCTCCTAGCTCAGTTGCAAGAGAGGAATGAAACTGCTCAAGAATTTAACAATGAGGCCAATGGTGACATCAAAACAGTTACTGAGTTTAATGGCTGTGATAGGAGAAAACTGAGGATGGATCAACAACATTGTAGTTACTCTATAATACTAACCTAAAGGACAGAGTGAAAAGAAGAAAGCCTGTACAGAAGAAGAAAAAAATCCAAAACATACATCCAGTTTGCAGCATGGCACTAAAGTAACACTGCAAAACTTGGCAAAGAAATGAACTTTATGTCCTGAATACAAAGTATTATGTTTGGAGAAAATCCAGCAGAACACATCACTGAGTACCACTCTTCATATTTTCAAGCATGGTGGTGGGTGCATCATGTTATGGGTATGCTTGTCATCAGCAAGGACTAGGGAGTTTTGTAGAGTAAAAAGAAACAGAATAGAGTTCATTTTTTTATTTAACCAGGCAAGCCAGTTAAAAAAAATATTTATATTGACGGCCTTGTTCAGGGGCAAAACGACAGATTTTTACCTTGTCAGCTCAGGGATTCGATCTAGGTACATTTCGGGTACTGGCCCAACGCTCTAACCACTAGGCTACCTGCCGTTAAGCACAAGCAAAATCCTAAAGGAAAATCTGATTCAGTCTGCTTTCCACCAGACACTGAGAGACAAGTTCACCTCTCAGCAGGAAAATAACATAAATCAAAAAGCCAAATATACACTGGAGTTGCTTACCAAGAAGACATTAAATGTGGCCTAATTAAAATTTTGAAATTCTTTGGCAAGACATGAAGATGGCTGTCTAGCCATGATCAACCAACTTGACAGAGCTTTTAATAATAATGTGCAAATGTTGTACAATCCAGGTGTGGAATGCTCTTAGAGATTTACCCAGAAAGACCGTAATCGCTGCCAAAGGTGATTCTAACATGTATTGACTCAAGTGTGTGAATACTTATGTAAATTAGATATTTCTGTATTTGATTTTCAATAAATTAGCAAACATTTCTAAAAACATGCTTTCATTATTGGGTATTGTGTGTAAATCAATTTAATCCATGTCATGTGTCAATGTGCAGCGGTAGGACGGAGTCAGGCACAGGACACAGAACTGAGTAAAAGACGTACTTTAATCAAAGAAACAACAAAATTTCCACACAGGGAAAACACACCCGCTCACAGTAGTCTTGAAAACTAAACAAAGAACAAACACGCACAAAACCATTTGGGAACTAGAGGGTTAAATAGGGAAAAAATTATAACGTAATGGGAACCAGGTGTGTACAATCAAGACAAAACAAATGGAAAAAGAAACGTAGATCGGTGGCAGCTAGAAAGACGGTGGCGACGATCACCGAACGCCGCCCGAACAAGGAGAGGCACCAACTTCGGCGGAAGTCATGACAATCCATTTTGAATTCAGGCTGTAACACATCAAAATGTGGAATAAGTCAAGGGGTATGAATACTTTCTGAATGCGCTGTATGTGTCTCTAATATGGTCTAACATTTGGCAGGAGGTTAGGAAGTGCAGCTAGGTTTCCATCTCATTAAGTGGGCAGTGTGCACATAGCCTGTCTTCTCTTGAGAGTCAGGTCTGCCGATGGTGACCTTTCGATAGCAAGGCCATGCTCACTGTCTGTACATAGTCAAAGATTTTCTTAGTATTGGGTCAGTCACAGTGATCAGGTATTCTGCTACTGTGTATTCTCTGTTTAGGGCCAAATAACATTACAGTTTGCTCAGTTTTTTTGTTGATTCTTTCCAATGTGTCAAGTAATTTTCTTTTTGTTTTCTCATGATTTGGTTAGGTCTAATTGTGTTGCTGTCCTGTTGTGAACAGAGTCCCAGTACCCGCTGGCTGAGGGGACTCTTCTTCAGGTTCATCTCTCTGTAGGTGAGGGCTTTGTTATGGAAGGTTTGAGAATCGCTTCCTTTTAGGTGCTTGTGTAATTTAATTGCTCTTTTCTGGATTTTTATAATTAGCTGGGATCGTCCTAATTCTGTTCTGCATGCATTATTTGCAGTTTTACATTTTACGTTGAGGATGTTTTTTCATAATTCTGCATAGAGTCAATTTGGGGTTTGTGAGTTCTTGATTTGTGAGTGGACCCCAGACCTCACAACCATAGAGGGCTTCTGTGGTGCTGATGTTTAGGTCAAGGTAGGTATATTGTTTTGTGTGATCTAGGGCAACAGTGTCTAGGTGGAATTTGTATTTGTGGTGCTGGAAACGGGACCTTTTTTGGAGCACCATTATTTTTGTTTTACTGAGATTAACTGTCAGGGCCCAAGTCTGACAGAATCTGCAGAAGATCTAGGTGCTGCTTAGTTGGGGACAGAAGCACCAGATCATCTGCTAACAGCAAACATTTGACTTCAGAGTCTAGTAGGGTGAGGCCGGGTGCTTCAGACTGAGCCCTCGCCAATTTGTTGGTGTAAATGTTGAAGAGGGTGGAGCTCCATTTTTTTGGCCAATATTAACAGCATACTTAAACACATTGTTTGTGTACATGTTTTCCCCCAACACCGCATTCCATCAATTTGTATAGGTGGGGTGTCAGTGGGCTGACTGTGAACGCTCTGAGAGACACTGGGTTGAGGTCGGTGATAAAGGTGTTTACAGTACTGCAGCCAAGACATGAGCTGTATGTGTACCTACCATAGGAGTCCCCTTGAAGCCCACCATTGACTATGTACAGACCCAGCGTGCGACAGAGCTGCAGGAGTTGTGACCCGTTTTTGTTGGTTGTTTTGTCGTAGTTGTTGGGCATATGGGGAGAGTGAATGCTGCCACCTCCAGGTAGGTTTTTGTAACCCTGTGTTCTGAGTGTGTCAGGTTCTTGTTCAGTTCAGGCGTTTAGGTCTCCACAGAATAGAACATTTCCCTGGGTCTGGAAATGATGATCTCCCCCTCTAGGATGGAGAAACTGTCTTTATTAAAGTATGGGGATTCTAGTGGAGGGATATACAGTACTGTACACTCTTAGAAATAAAGATTCCAAACTGTTCTACGGCTGTCTCCATAAGAGAACCCTTTTTGGGTCTGGAAAGGGTCCTACATGGAACCCAAAAGGGTTCTACCTTGAACCAAAATGGTTCCTCAAAGGGTTCTCCTATGGGGATAGCCGAAGTACCCTTTAAAGTTATATAGCACATTTTTTCTAAGAGTGTAGGTAGCACACAGGACAAATTTTTTATCTGTTGAGATTATTTCCTTATTTATTTCTAACCAAATGTAAAATGTTCCTGTTTTGATTTATTTAATAATGGTGAAGTCTCTCTCTCTCTCTCTGAATCCTTCCACAGCAGAACTGTAGAACTGCTAGACAAACAGAGAAACAGATTCAAAAATGCTAAATATGAATATTCCTCTTCAACAGGAAATATCGTATTTTTGCGCATTCATCATTGTTGTCATCTCATAGCTGAAGGCCAGCCCCCTCCCTACACACACACACACACACACACACACACACACACACACACACACACACACACACACACACACACATTAACCTGACTCTAAATACAGTACACAAGCCTTTTGGGCCCAATTATCTCTGAGATGACTTAGTATCATTACTGTGTGGTTCGTGTTGTAAATTTAAACCGTTGTTTCACATGTTTCTCATGCAAGGAAATATAATGATGATCCTATTTATACGGTCTCATGTACCGCTCTAAAGGGTTTTCAAACCTCTGCCTGGTGTATGCATTATGTACAGGTGTCCACTGCTACTCCACTGACTGACACGGAGCTACACTCTACCAGCGGAGGTGCTGTGAGCGGCTGGAGGTCGTCATGGCAACCCAGAGACATGTACCCAGTGACAGTCTGGCTAGAACATTCAGGTCAGCTATAGTGGGCATGTGCCTATGTGGGCCTCATACGTAACTGTAGTAGACTGTAATGTGCCGCAGGGGAAATGTATTTGGGCCTGTAGCCTATGATAGAGTACACCGTGATCTATGGTCAGTGTTAAGTTTGTAGAAGAGAAAGAAAATACATGTTTTTTTACTATGTTACACATTCTTCCCATTATGGAGAAGATTATGATTTGGGGGAAGATAAGCTTATCCATACCTATGGGTGGGCAATATCTATCAGTAGTCTATGGGGGTGGAAAAGTGGCTGTATGGTTCTTTAAGGTGTATTTTGTTTAGGTTCTGTGCCAGAAACCCTAGTGAGGTCATCTCCACTAGACTGAGAGACATGCTCCACACCTTCATCCAGCACTACCAGGAACCATGGGAGGAGAACCGCAGCCTAGACAGAGGTGTGTATGTGTCTGTGTGCATGTGTTGATATATTGACATTAATGTGCACTTTTCAGTAATTTCCTGTTGTTTGTAGAGAGAGAAGTGAAGTTCTCCAGCCAGACAGAGGCTTTGTACTACAGGGTTCTAGAGGCTGTCATCAATCAGGAGAGGAAGAGGCTGGGAGCCAAAGACCTTTCAGTGAGTCCTTTGCCCTCTGCTGTGTATGACTGGAACTGCACTGTTTAGTGTCATTAAGCATTCACTTTACAATTCCCTCTGGGGGCACTGTTGTATAGACATGTACAGACATGTATAGTATAGAGGTTGTCCTTGATGACTTGTTTCTTGGCAGGGCATTCTGGAGCATGATCTGTTCCAGCGCTCTCTAGTGGCCTGTTGTCTGGAGATGGTCTTCTTCTCCCATCAGCCACCAGGCAGCTTCCCCCAGGTCATTGACATCTTTAGCCTGGCGCCATACGACTTCTACAAGGTAACATCTACACAAAACACCTGCAGTACATGTCATACTGTACTGTAACATCATAGGTTTTGTGTAAAGGAGGTGGTTTTATGTGATAAGTAACCTTACCTGAAAACTGAAGCATTGCTCCTCAAGCTAATGCCTAGGCTTGGGCTCAGAGGGCTTACACAGTCTTGGGGCATACAGACATCCTGGATTCAAACACGTCTACTGTAATCTTAGTAATCTGTTTAGGTGCTGTTTAACCCCCTACTGTGTGTGCTGTGTGCCAGGTGATAGAGCTGGTGCTGCGGGCTGAGGAGGGCTTGCTGCCGGGTGTGGTCAGGCATCTGACCCATATAGAGGAGCAGGTCCTGGAGAGTCTGGCCTGGAGGAGAGACTCACCACTCTGGGACCAGATCAGAGCTGCTAAGGGACAGGGACAGCTGCCTGCATACCATCAGGTCAGCGGGCAACGGTTCAAATTCACCTGTTTGTGAACTGGGCAAAATACACAGTGCACCCTGTCAAACTATATAGAGCAACACCGCTGGCGCACTCGAAACAAGTTGGTCTAATATGGCAGCATGGCGGCTGTCGTTCCATTAAAAAGAGGAAACAAAATTATCCCAAACTTGAGGTAACAGATGGTTCTGTGTGTTCCAGGTGATGCTCCCCCAATACTCAGATCACACAGACAAGATGGCCAAGATCCCCCCCACCCCTTCACACTTGACCTCAAGCCTTGTGAATGGGATCCATGGAAATGACCTGAACCCTCCGATTACCCACCATGAACGCTACAGCTCACCCCCTGCTGGCTCAAAGATGTCCGCTTGCCCTACCACACCAGTCAGCCCATCCCAGTCCTCCTCTGTCATTGTTACTAGACAGACTATAGTCACCATGGCATCAGCCACTGTCACCACCAACAATGGCCAGTCAGTCACCATACCGGTTCGAGGTAAAGACTTTCCCTCAGATGAAACCCAATATGGCCATAGAAATGACAACCCTAATAGAATACTGACATAATGTAATACATCTTGTAATAAACATGTTATATACCTTGTTTACATATCACAAGAATCAGTGCTATTTGTTCAATTAAACCTCTTCCACACCCAGGCATTGCCAATGACCGGGGAGGCATCACATTTACCCTCAGTGTTGTGGGTCAGCCCATTCCTCCACAGCAAGTCTCCAGCACCTCTACCCAGCAGCCCCAGAACCCAGTCACACACAGACCTCAGAGTAAGGGCTCCATCTCACTGTTCCTCCGCAAGGTAGGCTTTACTCACAGATTTCTACATACCTGAGCTGGCCTGAATGCTATGAGCCTAGATATTTAGTTACAAGATCCACAAGACAAAGGCCATACTCCTTCCCTCTGTCTCAGGTCTACCACCTGGTGAGCATGCGTCTGAGGGACATCTGTGTTAAACTGGACATCTGTGAGGCGCTGCGGCTGAAGATCTGGACCTGCGTTGAACACTCCTTGGTCCACTGCACTGACCTCATGCTAGACCGACACCTGGACCAAATACTCATGTGTGCCATCTATGTCATGGCCAAGGTAGCACTATTTGCTTTTCCTCTAGACTTTTTGCTATACTTCCTTAATGCAGATGGTTTTATGACTTGGGTGATCGACAGCAAGGCATTCAGCCTTCTATACTTCTTCAGCTGTGTATTGATGATAATAATGTATTATAATACCTTAATTTCCATGTTTATGCTGTGTGTTGCTCGTGCAGGTAACCAAAGTGGACATGCCCTTCAAGCTCATCATGCAGTGCTACAAGACTCAGCCTCAAGCAAGGAACTGTGTAAGGAGATAAATGTTTTGCTTGCTTTTGTGTGTGTAAGTGAGTTAAATCCAGCTTGTTTGTTATTGTGTAGTTGATGAAGTCTGTATTGTCCTCCTGTCAGGTATTCAGAAGTGTTCTGATCTCAGGGAGAAACACCAAGACCTCACAAAACTCTCCTGGAAGATCCAACAGAAAAAACAGTTAGACAAATAGAAAAATACATACATTCACATGGATACGTTTGCATCATAACATGCATGAATTAACAAATGATTTAATGAAGAATGATTTTTGATGGTGATGCTGCTCTGTTTCCCAGTTGATGTAGACCCCAGCAGTAGCTTGCTTACATACCAGAGCCCTCCCACCCATCCTACAGGACCCAGAGCTCCCTGTAGACAGGACCAGGGGGAGAGAAGACACCTCATCTATTTCTACAACACCGTCTATGTCAAACAGATGAAAGACTTTGCCCTGCGCTACAACTCCAGCTCTCTGACCATAGCCGGGGTGAGGGGACATTTTCATATACTACCTAATGGAGTCAGTAGTCGTCATACACAATACGTAGGAAACACTTTACCAGTGGTCTCAGATATGTCCAAACTGAGGTATAACATCATTGGTACTTACAGGTTGATAGAAGTAAGAGCAGTCCTTGTACAGATACAGTGCATTGTTCCTAGGACCAGTGCTTTCATCACTGTCCAGAGATTCTGACCACATTCTGATTATTTTTCCATGCACAGGTTGAAACCCCTCCCCTTTCGCCATACCCCTGCCAGTGTATTGGATCCTTGCGCAGACTCCGCCCCTCCAACCACCATTCCCTCTACATCTCCCCCCACAAGCCCAGCACTCACTCCTCCCCCCGCACTGGGTTCCTCTACTACATCAGCAGAAGCCCCTCAAAGGTCAGAGGTTGGACATACCTCTCTAACCCTGCTAACGGTTCCCTAACTGACCCTCTTCTATACTTCCTGTCTGAAGCCTAACTAACATTACACATATTTTAACTTTAATAGCTGTGAAAAGCAAAAGGCCTGGTCATCGTAAATACACAGTTCACATCTAGTCCTGTGTGTTGCTAATCGTTGTATCCCAACTGTATCCCACAGCGTCTGAGAGAGATCAATGACATGATGAGGACATTTCAGTCACGCACCAGGAAGCACTGTGCAGCCCAGCTGCAGGAGGAGGGTGAGGAGGAGGGTGGGCCGCTTGTGAAGAGACCCTGTCAGGATAGACCGTCAGACTGGCAGAGAAAGCTCAGGGACCTCGGCCAGGACAGGGCCAGGGCCCAGAACCAGCAACAATCCCAGACCAGGGCCAAGGCACAGCACCAAGTAACAGCACACAAGGGGACACATTGATGACATCTCACTTTCTTTGACTTACCGTCATGCTTCATACTTCCATCATCAGTGTCTGTGGTCCATATTCTTCCAATGAGTGTAGACCTGCAAAGAGAATGGATGCTGTGGATCTACAATGTTAGAAAGAATTGGCATCATTAGCACTCAGTGAAGTTCTCTTAGCAAGCAATGTTCATGATTAGAAAAGCTGATTTGTAATAATAAATAGGGTATTGTAATAATCTGAGGGTAACTAGGGCTCTGTATCAAATATCATATTATACATATCATATACCCTATATATTTCAACATGTTAGTCCTCTGTGAACCATGTCCTAGTTACCTAAGGAAGCAGTAAAGGATTTGTGTTGGTACTGAGCACTGTGTACAGTTTGTGTTTGGTGAGAGGGAGGAGACAAGAGATATCTCTCTCTGGAACATACAGTACGTAATTAGTTTCAATTTTCAAGTTTAATTTGCCACATGCACAAGTACAGTGAAATGCTAAACTTGCAAGCCCTACCCAACAGTGCAGTATTCAAAATAAAAGTATAACTAATTTTAAACAAATTAAACACAGATATATGACATACTGGTGAGCCTTTTCAAATGATTATACATGTATCTGTTAGGACCAGATGTTAGATAATATTATGTTTAATTTGGACTTTCAGTTTCACATGTTGCTTTTCTCTACCAGTGTTTAATTTGTACTGATCTGTGGTACAAATCCTTTACTTCTTTGTATTGTGATGTTGGATAAACATAAGTCAGCTTTTACATCTCCTTACCCTACCGTCAACATTAGCACAACATAGTGAGAGCCACTGTGGAAAAGAAACATAGCTGCATGTTGGATATTTTGGCACTCAGAGACAACAAGGCCATAAACAGCATGTGACATATCAGTCTTGGTATATTAGTCTCATGTTGATATAGTAAAATGGTTATTTTGTTAATTTTCAAAATGGCATATTTTGAAAAACATCCGAACAAATGGCCATTCACTTTTCATAGTGGGGAAAATAGTTTTCCATGACGGCCTAGTGATTGAGTAACAATACCCATACTGTTTATCAGTAACTATGTCCTGACACGCTATGGGAAGTTCATTCTTAACCAATGTTGCTTGGCAAGCAAATCACAATAATCCTCTAAGAACCAATCAGCAAAGGCCTGTAAACTAAAACCCTGAGAGGTCAGTATAGAAAATAGAATCCCTAGAATGGGGAAGGCCCTCAGACCCATTAACTTGAATCGGAATGTCCGTTCTAGGGATTCTATTTCTTTGGTTACACAGGTGCCTATGCAGGCTCAGCCCTACAGGAAGTCTCCTGGTCGTCATGGAAACCAGGGGGTCCTTCTTCCACAACAGTTATTTTCAGACTTTATAAAAAAACAACAACCTCAACAGGACGTCTGTTTTAATCAGTCTCCCACTGGACCGAACCATGGGGTGCAACACCAGCAGGGGTGCTGTCGTGGTGGAGTTTTCTAAAAAGCCAGAGACCAGACCAGCGTCGGCCAGCTCAACCAGTAAGGCCACCACTGAGGAGGCAAAGGAAACTACAGAGAAAGACAAAGATGAAACAGAAGGCATATCAAGCTGCGACTGATATCCATCTTTCTTCTTAACCCAAACTCCTCAAAGTAAGATATCTGTCATTTTGCCAGTTACACTTTTATGCTATCTCATCACCCAAATATGGACAAATACAATTATCTGTATGACGTTTTGGGTCACTTTCTTTATTCTATCAAATGGAAGTTAGCTATTCTAATTAAGCCATAAACAAGTTGAACAAATGATGACTATCCCATTGGGTAACACTATGATACAATCACCTCTATTACTTCTCTGTCTGTCTGTGGCTATTTGACATGACCAGATGTGATCTATAGCTAGTGAGATGGTCTCTCTATCTCTCTCGCGTGCTGTGTGTGCGTGGCAGCATGCGTGCGTGTGTGTGTGTACAGATTGGCCTGTCTGCAGGTGAAGGTGGACCTGTCTGCAGAGGAAGGCAATGCGGGACAACTGTCCATCAACCCCTGTGTCATCTGGGACCATACCAGCCACACCCCCCCACTCCACTCTGTGATGTAACCTACCAGCCACACCCCCCCACTCCACTCTGTGATGTAACCTACCAGCCACACCCCCCCACTCCACTCTGTGATGTAACCTACCAGCCACACCCCCCCACTCCACTCTGTGATGTAACCTACCAGCCACACCCCCCCACTCCGCTCTGTGATATAGACCTACCAGCCACACCCCCCCACTCCACTCTGTGATGTAACCTACCAGCCACACCCCCCCACTCCACTCTGTGATGTAGACCTACCAGCCACACACCCCGCTCCTCTCTGTGATATAAACCTACCAGCCACACACTCCGCCCTACCAGCCACACATACCAGCAGTTCTGTATGTCACCACCAGGGTGCAGAAGTGATCCATCAGTATTTGGTGGACTGTCCAAGGCCCTGGTTCATTTTCTCAAGACATTTAATCTGAAATATATTGTACATTTATTACCAGCGAGTGAATAGAGCTGGAAGGGAATAGCCATTTCACAAAGCCCATATCACAAATACTCATCACAGAGGAAGCGGGAAATTACATGAAAATATTACCATTATACAAATGGAAAGTGTGATTGAATAATGTGTTTTAGAAGATAAATGAAAAGCACTTTGTTGGAAAATGTGGTTCTAAATAGCTTTTTAATTTCAGATGTGGGATAAAAGAAAACACATTTCTACCCCATTTTCACTGGCAATTGATTAGTGGTTCCACACCTGCAGAGAGAAGGGCTCTTATCTTCTCATTATCAGTTAATTAATATGCATGCACACATGTCTATTATCTTTCCTCTGCCATTTAGCAGAATTGAGACAGTGATGTTGTAATGGCCTTGGAATGGATGACTTCTCTCTCTGTTGCTTTAAGGAGAAATAAGACACATGATTGACATTGTCTTTAATTGTTGTAAGAGACAATTTAATTAAAATAAAAAGGAAAGGAAAAATATGACATCACCATTCCCCTCTGGGAGGTGTATCTTTAAACACCGCAACTCTTATTTGATTGGCTGTATTTAAGTTAGCAGCTATTCTATGGTACTGTAGCTTTACGAAACAAGCCAGTTGGTGCACTGTGTATACCTAAGAAAGAGATGTATTGAAGAGTGATATGGAAATGTTTTACTTGAAAGACATACATAAGGGAATAAGATATTAAATGCCTCACTCTGCCAGGGTTTGGCTATTAGAGAATCCAAGGCCTCACCCGTTGAAGCAAAACCTGGGTGAAAGTCAAATTAATTTATGTCCTGATCTTCAATGTTCCACTGCCATAAGTGCATATTGTATTATCAGTGAAATATGAAGTCCTATAGAAACTAGTCTGACTGGATATCTTTGCAGTTGTGCACAAATGGCCCTCAGCATGTGTTCTGTATTATGCACATTACACAATGTCATTAGCTTTTTATCTTTATGGTTTGAGCCAAATTTCACATAGCAGTGGATGTTGATATGGTTGATCGTATGATTGTACATTAGAAAGAGATACATGCTTCATGACTAAAACCAACATTATAGAGGATGATTATGCCACTAAACCATAGTGGTTCAGAAGTCTAGCTGTTGATAAGGGAATATTGT
Organism: Salvelinus fontinalis; assembly: GCF_029448725.1. NCBI lineage: Eukaryota > Metazoa > Chordata > Actinopteri > Salmoniformes > Salmonidae > Salvelinus > Salvelinus fontinalis. The sequence goes on from NC_074699.1 coordinate 27,032,027, forward strand.
GAATATTAGGTTTGCAAACAGAGATGTGCCAACCAATAAAGGCTAGCCTGGCAGTCTAAAATGAAAAAGGGCATCTGAACACTACTCTGGGGTGTAATCTGCTCCTCTTGTAATGGGACATTTATATGATTAGTATAATGGTCTGTCATTAGAATAAGTATTCATGTTATTTCCTGCAAGCCACTCTTTAAAGATGTGTTCTTCACAGGCCTCGTTTGTGAATATATGATCAGACCCTGACAGACAGAGAGCATCTTTAATCTTTCTCTGGCCTTGAAGAATGTCACTGATCTCCCTGTAACTGCAGGGAGCGGCGCTGATCAAATCCACATTGTGTGCGTGTGCGTGTGCGTGTGCATGTGCGTGTGCGTGTGGATCACACCCACTGATTGTTTATGGGGACTTTATTTCACTATGAAATCACCCAGATATTCATAATTGTTTGTCAAAGCCATCTGTTCTGAAGTGTCACAGTGGTTCCTTTGGAGTGGCCTGGTCACATCACCAGTTGATTGAGCGCAAAAAACCCCAGATGTGTGCCAAGAGGTCAACTTTCATTTAAAGACAAGTCAGATACAGCGTTTTCCCCCTTTATTGTGATTCTGGAAGCGTATGTATACACCCCAAATGCTGTCTGTATTATCTAGGAGTTGGAGACTGAGATGTAAGCATTAGGTGCCTTACAGAATGGGGACGTTTGGAACATTTCTGTTTTTCTGAGTCTGATCTTTATTTGGTCTGCAAGGTGGAAGGATGGTATTCAGAACAAACTCTGACTCATTTTACGTGGAATTTCTACCAACGAATAAGTAAACAACTGTTAACAGAAGCTAATACTTCTAAGTGGTCGTGTCATACTTTCTCTGACTATACACAAATAAAACCTGTATGAATCCCTCACATACTGCAGTGCATGCTCTACCTGATAATGGTGTTTAGCCCCTTTGAATCCACAGCACTTCATTTTTCTGCTCTCTCTCTCTCCCCCCCGTCTCTCCTCTCTCTCTCTCTCTCTCTCTCTCTCTCTCTCTCTCTCTCTCTCTCTCTCTCTCTCTCTCGCACGCTCTCTCTCTCTCTCCTTCCTCTCTCTCGGTCTCTCCTCTCTGTCGCTCTCTCTCTGTCACTCTGTCTCTGTCTCTCCCTCTCTCTCTCTGTGTCGCTCTCTCTCTGTCTCTCTCTCTCCTTCCTCTCTCTCCTCTCTCTGTCTCTCTCCCTCTCTCTCTGTCTGTGTCTCGCTCTCCTTCCTCTCTCTCTGTCTCTCATCTCTCTCTCTCTCTCTCTCTCTGTCTCTCTTGCTCTCTCTCTGTCTCTCCTCTCTCTCTGTCTCTCTCTGTCTCTCTCTCTCGCTCTCTCCGCTCTCTCTCTCTGTCTCTCTCTGTCTGTCTCTCGCTCTTCTTCCTCTCTCTCTGTCTCTCCTCTCTCTCTCTCTCTCTCTCTCTCTCTCTGTCTCTCTCTCTGTCTCTCTCTCTGTCTCTCTCTCTGTCTCTCTCTGTGTCTCTCTCTGTCTCTCCTCTCTCTCCTCTCTCTCCGTCTCTCCTCTCTCTCCGTCTCTCTCTCTCCGTCTCTCTCTCTGTCTCTCTCTCTGTCTCTCTCTCTGTCTCTCTCTCTGTCTCTCTCTCTGTCTCTCTCTCTGTCTCTCTCTCTGTCTCTCTCTCTGTCTCTCTCTCTGTCTCTCTCTCTGTCTCTCTCTCTGTCTCTCTCTCTCTCTCTCTCTCTCTCTCTCTCTCTCTGTTTCTAAAGTAATGGTAGAAAAGGAAAGGTCATCATGGTGATGACAAAGAAAATCCCTGCTAGAGAAAACACTTAGTTAGCTGGTGATTCATCAGCTTTAATGCAGTCCATTAGACACTGCTTTTAGTGGACAATGAACAATGGGACCTAGACTAAGTTTATTTGCACAGAACATATTTATGGTTTTTTGAGAAGATCCATAGACAGTCAGTGCTGTTTAATGGAGCTTGTGTCCAGAAGGTAATTTCTTTAGACTTCAGAGAAATGGGGCCTGAGACCCTGAGTGAGTGAACTTATTCACTGCACATGTATATCTTCAGAGGTATAACCTACTATATCCTACAGTATCCAGGCAAAGTCAACCTCAAAATTAATGATATCGCTGATCTTACCATTAGGTTTCCATTAAATGTCATGCAAATGAAACGTCTGTAGGACATCGCAAATAGATTATGAAGGAGTAGAAATCCTTATAAAATCCTGAAGGCGGATAAGATTTAGCCTGAGAAAAAGGTCAGGTAGCTGGAGGAAGGCTTGGACATATGGACTAAGATAATGTGATTATTCTGGATAGGAAACACAAGAAGACATGTTGTTTTTGTTACATATTTCAAGGTACCATGTTGATATGGTTCGCTGTAGGTACGCTGTTATCAATGTTGTCTGTGGTAAAGACTAGTATGTGCTATAGAAATTCTACCTACATAGCATCCATTTTTGCACAACACCTACACCCCTATGAGTACATGATGTAAAAAGTAGTATTGTGCTCACTGGGATAATTCTAATCCATTTGTTTTAACCATTGGCTCATGATTATAGCAAGGCGTCTGGGCTCATTTGAGGCTTACATTTACTAGGCCCTACTTACACTCTTTACACAGTAGTTTACTCTATTCTGAGAACAGAGTGGACATTGTGAATCCCGTTGTGTTGTAGATGTTTCTCTTTCTAACAAGCATGTTGTTGAGCCTGATGTTCTTTAAGGTGAGGGTTGGATTGTGAGTGAGGGGCTGAGGCCGAGGCAGGCAGCTGCTGTGTAATTATGGGAGACCCAGTGAAGTACAATACAAAAGCTACAGCGGCAGGTGTAGCTATTCATCTTTCCACATCTGTTTTGATTGGTGCAGTGTGCGAGGGTAGAGAGAGAAAGTCCTTTCAAAGCAAATGGAGAGAAATAGAAAAATGTAGTCTAAATGTCATTCATTCAGCACCAGTGTCGAGGTGACCTTCAAGAGAATCATCTCTCCCTTTTGTAAATGCGGACAAGTGGATTCAGCAAAATATCAAATTTGATAAGAAAGGGAGTCCACGTGATGGAGCCTTGATGGTGAGCAGAATATGGCTGATATGGGGGAGGTGAACTGGTTCTGGAGCTGCTCTATGGTTGAACAGTCTGTTCTGTTCTCTGGTCATGACCATCGGAATGTTTTACTATGTTCATTTGCACAAATAGAAGGACAATTTGTACACATTTACAAAAACAACAACAACATAATGTGCAGGAGGCGGAAAAAAAGCTGAAAATTGTTTCCCTAAGTGTTAGGCCATACATGACTGTTACAGGAGCATACTGCATATCCCCCTACATCATAAATGACTAGGCATGTCAAAGGGTTGTTGTGTTCCATGTGCCTTGAGAGAGTGCTGTCATCTCACTGTATGCCGTGCAATATTTGTTACGATAGAGTTTGATTATGTGATATGATGATTTGGAGTTCCTTTTACCACATTATGAAGCCAGTCCTTGACGGATCTACATGTACATACATTGATTTGTATTAGAATATGCCATGTATTTTATTGTCTATTCACTGAAAAACAAACTACCCATATGTAACCATCCATATCACGGATTTAACACTTATAGCTTTCACCATGACAACTGGCCAAGGCCAACCATCAGGGAACATTACTGAGGCATTTAGATAATGGTTTCCTTGTAGACATCCAAGAGGAGGGGAAGCAACCTAATAGCAGCTCTACTGCTTCATGTGTCATAATGCCATAGAAACAGCACAGCATGGTCTGTGGAAGAAAAATAAACTAAGATGCCTTAATACACTGCAATAGGATTGCAGTCATCATCGTATTTGTATAACTCCTATTCATGGTTAGATCTTTGTGCTTGTATATTAATATGTTTAGATTTGTGTTTAGTTTGATAGGATTATGACTAGAGCTGGAAGGCTGAAGGGAGCTGGCTGTATATTAGAGTGCATGTTTGTTTGTTTGTCTGCAGATTCAAGATAACAAGCCTGGTCTTCTCTTCATGACTGGGCGCTGGCTGCTGTGTCTGACCTCATCTCAGTGAAAATAATTAGAGCTGCTCCAGTATGCGTGTGCGTATGCGTGTGCGTGTGTGTGTGCGTGTGTGTGTGTGTGTTCTGAATGCCCCACTCCCAGCTGCAACCCTAAACACAGAGAAGTCACTGTTCTACAACTATTAGTCCCCCTCAATATTTATGTGTCCGCTTCAGGAAAATAATATTAATGGGAGCGCTAAATACAAACCAAGCCCGTGGCCCGTCAACCGATAACTACAAATACAGTGAGATTATCATAAGAGGGGCATGGATCTGATTGCATGTAAAGGGCCTGCTAGATTTTCTACAAGCTGTAGGTTACACAGGGGGTGTGGTTCACGTCCCAAATGGCACCCTATTCCCTTCATAGCGCAATACTTTTGACCAGGGCCCATAGGGCTCTTGTCAAAAGTAGTGCACTAAATAGGGAATAGGCTGCCATTTGGGATGCAGCCCTACAGTAGAGCAGAGCACATGTTGGGTTTGAGCTCTTTTCAGCTCATAAAAGTCTGAACCGTGCAGAAGAATGCTATTAGTGTCCAATCATAAATAATACCATAACCTGTCTCATAGTGACCACCTCACACAGGATCTGGACCAGACTGGGGAAAGGGGCTGTCACTGTGTGAGCACTGATAGATACATTTACATGTGACATTTAATAGCTGTTCAAGCTGATTTTTCCATGGGCTTAAATATAGATCAAATTTATGTCATGTGGAAAAAGATAGGTAATATGCTCTTGTTTCTCACTCTCACCCTAATTTTGACTACAGGCATGTACAGTATGGCATGTTTTTAATGATTGCCTTCATTACCTCTATCAATGTAATCATAATTGCTTGTTGCTTTTGTATCTTTGATCCAGTGCAATTTAGACTCAAATGTTTTTTTTAACACAATTTGCTCCCTTATATTACAATACATTCACCATTTCAAAATGGATGTATTGTATATTGCAAGTTCTTTCAAAACATGACTGGGGCACAGAAATGGACCTGACACATTTTTCATGATGCTATGCTTTCTAAATAATTTCTAATGGTCATTTGGAAGCTCTGTTAGCATATATATATATATATATATATATATATAGTACCAGTCAAAGGTTTGGACAAACCTACTCAATGGTTTTTCTTTATTTTTGCTATTTTCTACATTGTAG